>NC_133666.1:189249688-189467604 GCF_037893015.1 Macrotis lagotis
AAATTATAATGGTGATAGTGACTATCCTTGCTTTGTCCTTGAACTTATTGGCAAGTCTTTATGAAAATTCTTTTCTAAATAGGTATTTTCCAAATTGAATAAGTAAATGTCTGTTTATTCCTATGCTTTTAAATATTTTTAACATAAATCAGTCTGTAAACATTTATTAGATACTTACTTATATGTATCGGACACAGTGTTATTAACCTCTGAAAGAAAAAAAGATAGTCCCTGCTTTCAAGGAGCACATACTTTAATGAAAATTTGAACAACTCTGTACAAACAAACTAGCTATTAGAGAAATTGGAAATAACCATCAGAAGAAAGTAGGTATTATTATATTTATATTATATTTTATAAAATATTTTCTGTATCTAATAAGATTTTTATTGTTTTTGTTATTTATATAATCTTTTAATTTTCCTAATTTGACTTTTCCTAAATTTTCCAACTTCATATTCCTGGGACAAATCCAATCTTGTCAAAATATGTAATCATCTTATATTGCTACAACTTTTCCACTGATATTTTATTCCGCTAATTTGTGTTGCTATTGATTAGATTTATTGGTCAAAGATTTCTTTTTCTACTCTTTCTTCCTGGTTTTGGTATCAAGACCATATGGATCTCATTGGAAGAGTTTGGTAGGAATCATTCTTTTTTTGTCTCCAAGTGATTTATGTAATATTGGAGTTAATTGTTGTTTGAATAATTGATAGAATTTACTTGGTACTTACTATATGCTTTGCTTTTTTTGGCAATGAAGAGAAGTTGTTTGGAGTTTCTTTTTCTGAGATAGTTATTTAATCTTTCTTGACTTTCAGACTTCATTGTTGTTATAAAAATTATTCTCTTGTTTCTGCTCACTTTACATCAGTTCATATATGTGTAGTCTTTCCAGGTTTCTCCTAAACCACCCCTGCATTTTTTCTTTTGGCACAGTAGTATTCCATTAAATTTACATATCATAATTTTTTGAGGAATCAAGTCATTCCCTAATTGATGTGAACTTCACCCATTATCTAATTCCTGATATTGCAAAAAAGAGTTGCTATAATAAAAAAAAGTAGTGGTTTCCTCTTTCTTTGATATCTTTGGGGTAAAGGCCTAGGAGGTAGTATTATCTGCCATACATACACAATTTGATAACTTTGGGGGCATACTTGGATCCAGAATACCTGGACCAGTTAAAAGCCCCACCAAGAGTACATTAATGTGTTCATTTTATTTCCTGCAGTTCCTTCAACATTTGTCATTTTCCTTTTTGGTCAACTTTGCTAATTTAATAGTTGTGAGGTAGAACCTCAAAGTTGTTTTAATTTGCATTTCTCAAACTTAGTGATTTGGAGCATTTTTTTATATGGTCATTGATAGCTTTAATTTCTTCCTCAGAGCCTGCCTGTTCATATCCTTTGACTTATCATTTGGGAAATGTCTCTTACTCTGATAGATTTCAATCAGTTCCTTACCTACCTTGGAAATAAGATCTAATGATCAAAACTTGCTGCAAAAGAAGTTTTTACCCATTTACCTTCTAATTTTACTTTACTTCCCCAAAATTTTGTCTTGTTTTAGTTTCTCTGTCCTTTGTTTGGAAATAATTTCCCTTCTATTCTAATTTGTTTGGACCTTATTGTGATATAAAGTGTGAGATGCTTCTTCTATACCTAGTTTTTCCTAGGTTGCTTTTCCATTTTGCTAGCAGTTTTTGCCCTTGTAGCTTGAATATTTGGGGATTATCAAGCACTTCAAAATAGGTTTGATCTGTTATATGTACTTAATTTGTTTCACTGATCAATCTCCTTATGTTCATGTGTGTGTGTGTGTGTGTGTGTGTGTTTAAATGCTTCATTGAGTCTCTTTTGAAGTGGCAGCTCTATCAGTAGCCTTTCCTTTCCCAAGCACTTCACTTCCTTTAGTGAAAAAGCAAAAAACATTCAAATACAGAGGCATAATCAAGCAAAACAATTCCCATATTACCTGTGTTTGGCAACATAAGTCTCTTTCTGCACCTTCAGTCTCTCATCCCTGTTGAGAGGTAGTTGCAGGGTTTTGATCAGTGGTTATTTGGAGGTGTGGTTGGTATTAGGAGTGAAAGAAAGTAGAGAACAGTTAATATCATACCAAAAGGTTAAGGTAGAACTCCAGAAGAAGTTCTGGACAAGTGCTTCAGGTTTTTCTACTAAAGTAAGGGGACAACAGTCCTCCAGAAGGCATTATTTTAGCCTGGGGTTCATTATAACTTATGGTTGATAGGTTTTGTCCCTTTGGGGTTAGAAATATGAATGTGAACTCAGATTCTTATTTATTAAATTAATATAGCAATGTGTTAAGGTATGTGCATGTATACTCCTTAGCAAGCAATATAGTTTCATTTATATCCCTCAAAGGTAGGGTTAGACTTGCAGATACAAAATCTCTAAGAAGCAAAATATGACCGTATATGATCATAAAAAGGGTAGAAAAATATGGGGATGTACTTTATGGAAAAACATTGTAGTAGTTGTAATTTTGTTAGTCCTGACATAGGCAATTTTCCTTACCCAATATACAACTGATTCCAATAATTGTGTCTTCCAGAGTTTTAGAATGATTCACTCAGTACCAGAAAAAGGTTTAGGATTATTGAAAAATTTATCCCTTGAGGATAAAAAAATCTTTCCTGGTTGATAAAAAGAAACAATTTAATTTAAATAAATTCAACTATTCCATGGTTTAGGGGCGGGGGAAGAATGACATTAAAGATTGAACTGCATGTAGTAAAAGTATTTAAAAGTGCTTACTAGATTGAATAAACATTACAAGACTAAACAGGTAAACCAAGGTGGAGGTTAAGACTAAAACAAGGTGAGCAAGGATATTGGTATTGTTCACTTGCTGAGGGATCATTGGAGATTAAAATAAATAGCAGAGGTCTGAGTTAATGAGATGTTCAAAGTCCATGCAAATAGGTACTAGAAGGGTGAGTCAGACAGTCACATGATTAGGAATTCTAGAAGACCTGAGAGAAGTCAGAGGAAACAGGTCGGTGTCAGGACTCCAACAGGAACTCGAAGGACTGTGCTTTAAGACTTTTTTTCCTTTTAGTTACCCTCGTTCATCCTTTTCTTACTCTAGTCCAACCCAAGCTTGAGTGATCTTGCCTGGAACCACACAGTTTAGGTAGTGAAGAGTATGGGGAGCCACTTTCTCCATTCCTACCCCCCTGCCTCAATCCTCCTCCTGCTGACAGGCTGTCACATCGTCTGTCCTGTCACCTGGTACAGGCTCTAGTCATCCTGTACCTAGTTTACAAGTGTAGTTTATAGTTGTAGTCCTTGTCTCTCTACACCAGGTAGTTATATACTGTCCCTTCCTGTTTATCCATCTGCATTTTCCATTATTCCCAACAGGCATCCTCCTCCTACTCCACCCCATCCTCAGTCTTGGACTGAGCTTATGTTGAGCTTAGTGCTTCTTGTTTTTCCCTTCAATACCTATATTCTTCCTTTTCATCTAAATATATATTATCTTTCCTCCCTTCCTTAAGATGTTTACATTTTTAAATAGGCTTCCTGGCCCTCTTTGATCTCACTTTTATATGACCATTGTATACTACACAATTTAGCACTTTAATTATATCTTCTCTTGTGGTATCCTCTAATTATTTCAGGGCTATTAAGCTCAGTTCTTTCCAACTAGATTATGAATTCTTTTTAAGGTTAGGGTTAAAAGGCATATTGTAGCTGTTCAGCAAAGAACTTGCTTAGGAGGCTAGAGTTAGGGGGCTCATTGAATAGGTTCTTGGCTTGGAGTCAGGAAGACCTGAGCTCACATGTAATCTCAGATTCTTGGGACACTGGGCAAGTAATTTAACCTTTTTATACTTTAATCCATAGAAGAAGGAAATGGCAATCCACTACAGAATTTTTGCTAAGAAAACCCTATGGTCTATAGCTGAAGTGTCCAACTTTGTAGCTCTTCTGGGCCCCATATTCCAACAAAAGCCCCTCAAGGGCCACATACCCAATTCAGAACACATTCATGAGTACCGTGCAGCCCACACCGCCTATAAGCACTACAACAGATGCATAGGACCATATATATGGGCTTGCCAGCCTGGACATACCTCATCACAAAAAGTAAGACACTATTGAACAAAATATACTTAATTTTTTTAAAAGGAAAACTCTTAAGTAAATATATTTTTGTCTGTAATATTTTATCTGAACCTCCTTTCTTTCCTAAAAAAAAATTTTTCTCTTAAATCACCTCCATTTCTCAATGTTTTCCCCTCTCAGAAATCTATCCTTTATAACACAGTATTAAAAAAAGAGGAAAAATACTGGTTCATCAATTAGCCAATATGTTGAGATACACACACACACACACACACACACACACACATACATATACACACATACATATATATATGTATGTATATATATATATATATATATATATATATATATATGTAATGGGGCAACTATGTAGTATAGGGGATTCAGTGCCAGGCTTTGAATCAGAAAGACTTCCATTCATAAGCTCAAAAGTAGCCTCAGATATTTCCTAGATGTGTAATCCTGGGCAAGTCACTGAACCCTGTTTACCTCAATTACCTTATCTGCAAATCTTCCCATACTTCTCTTTATTCATTTTATGCATTGTAGGAGGTATACTTAAAGAAGATAAGGTTAGACAGCAGAGCTAAGTACCATTTATACAGCATATTGATTGTTGCAAAGGACTTTTCTGTAGAATTTTGAAAGATAATATAGTTTTTAGATGCACAGTGTTCAAGTTAAAAAGACAGTGAATTTAGGAGCTATGAACCTGGTAGACATTATTACCAGAAGTATGGGGGGGGGAGTGTTGAGAAGTTCACTGAGTATAAGAAACGTTAAGCTTTATGAAAGGAAGGAAATGGCAGGTAAAGGTGGGAAGAATTAAAAACGAGCCTTTTTTTTTTTGGAAAGGGGAAGCATCCCATCATTTTTACTCTTAACTTTTTAGAGAGATAGAATGGGAGCACAAACAGAATGGGACAAGATTGCTATGTACAGTAGCCTAAGAAATACAGTAAGGACAAGTTTAAGAACTCTGTTTCTTGGCACTGGGAAAGAGTAGTTGAAGGGACTATCTTTGAGTTCAGGATCAAACATCCTATGTTCTTTGCATTGGAAAAGCTACCCTTTTTATTTTAAAGATGAGAAACTAAGGTCTAGAGCAGGGCTCTCCAAAATGCAGCCTGCAGGCCCATGTGCCTGTAGTGCAATTTTATGTGATCCATATGTGGGTTTATTTGAATGCTTTAGTAAAACTGAGCTACCACAGAATGCTCACTAAAATGAAAAATGAAAATATATTGTCTTTTTTTTTCTAGAGCAAGATATAGTGATTAGGTTAGGTCATACAAAACAGCAGTCTCTAGATTCTGGCCTTTCCTCTTCCTATTCCAGTAGAGCCAAGAGGCTTGTTTTGCTTACTGTCCAACCTTAATGAAAGTAAGTCTGAGATAGAAAGGACCTACCTTCAAGAAGAATCTGGGGGGAAAAGAAAATAAAACTCATTAGGAGTTAGGGTTCTATTGGCTTGAAATTAAAATTTTTGTTCTTGTATAGATAAAATAACTCCAGGATTATGACTGGGATATAGGGGTGGATGGCAATAGGCTATTAAAATTGCTATATTGGATTATAATGAATTCTTTGGAATGGTGAGAGGTTACATATCTGCACTTCACAACTAACTAATATGTAATTTGTATTTGATAAATTGGTTTTGTACATTAAATGATCTCCTGAGGATGCTGCAATAAAGAAACACACTTTCAGAGGGGTACTTTTTTGAGGATTGAAGGGTGAATACCCTGTTCCTTATTTAAAAATTGATTTTAATCAATATCTTTTCTTTTTACATTGCCCAAATCAACTACTTTCCATCAATTCCTATTCCTCCTTTCAGAAAGCCATCTCTTATGACAAAGAATTTTTTTAAAAAAAGAAAAATTTCAACAAAACAATCAATACATTGAAAAAATATTTTGTGTAATACCCATGTATACCCCCTGCAAAGGAGTTGAGAGGTAATGTCTTCTCATTTCTTCTTAGGGCTAAGCTGATTCTTTACAATTTCCAAACATTCATTTAAGTGGTTTTGTGATGGTTATAATCAATGTGTATATTGATTTCCTCATTCCACTTTATTATGCATCAGTTTATTTAAGTATTTTATTGTTTCTCTGGATTATTCATACTTGTAATTTCTTAAATATAATAATACTTTTGAAGTTTAAATGCTTCAACCACATAATGAGAACAGATAGCACTCAATGGAAAAGACCCTGATGTTGGGAAAATGAGGAAATGGCAGAAGATAGGATAGATAGTTAAATGAAAACAACAAACCTGAACTTGGATAAACTTTGGAAGATAGTGGAAGATAGAAAAGCCTGATCTTTTGGGGTCTGTGGGGTCATGAAGAATTGGACACAACTAAATAATACTTGATTACATTCATCTATCATATTGTGTTTAACTGTTCCTCAATCAGAAGCCATTAATTTTTTTTTCTATTTCTTTGCTATAATAAACTAGTTTGGTGTATATGGAACCTTTCTCTTTTTTTCTAATTATCTTTCTGGGGTATATCCCTAGCATTGGAATCTCTAGGTCAAAGAATATGAGAATTTTAGGCACTTTCTTTGCATAGTTACAAATTGTTTTCCAGAACAAATGTGCAAATTCACAATTCCAGCAATGATGTCTTAGTCTTCCTGAAAAGACCGTTTTTGAAGTGACTTAAACATTGTTCCCTTGAGTAACCTTGGAAAAGTTTCCCCACAGAGAGCATGTTCAGAAAACTCTTTGAACCTCCATTATCATAGATGAAAATATAGCGAGGTTCATTATTAGGCTTCATAAAATGTAGCTTCTTATCTAGATCTTTCACCAACTAGATGTATGACCTTGACTAAAGGTGCCAATTACAATGATGATGATGATGATTATAGCTAGCATTTAATATAGTACTTCAAGTTTTGGAGAATATCACAACTTTATGAGATAAGTACTATTATTTTTATTTTTCAGATGAGGAAACTGAGGCTAAGAGAGGTTAAGTAATTTGCCCAGAGTCCTCAACCAGTAGGTGTCTAAGGCAGGATTTGAATCTAGGTCTTCCTAAAATGAAGTCTACCATTCATCTTTCTAGCATCCCCCATAACTTCTCTTGACCTTAGTTTCTTCATTGGCATATTGAAAGGCCTGGGTGAGATCAGCTCTGTCTCCTTTGTGCAATGATGAAAGACCTCAAAGGGCATTTAGTCCAACCTATACCTAAACAAGAATCTCCTTTACAACATACTGACAGATGTTCATCCAGCTTCCCATCTCCTACTCCAAGGCCCAGTTCTGTTTTTTACTGTATGTAGAACACTCCATATCTATTTTCGGAACTTCCAACCTCCAATCCAGAAGTTTATACCTAGAATTGGATTTATTTTCTTCCCTAGCCTGTTGCATTGATCTGTTCAAATTTCCCTTTTAGCTTCAATTGGATGACTCTTCTCCCAGGCCCCCAGGTTGATTATCTTAATAGGTAACCTTTTAAGCCTTCTCTGTCATTCCCTTTGAGACAGCTAAGAGTTGAAGTGGACAGAGCCCTGACCCTTTCAGGCCTGTGACCTCATGGGGGTTTTCTTATCAGAGAGATACTTGAAGGGGTTTGCCATTTCCTTCTCCAGATCATTTTGCAGATGAGAAAACAGAGACAAACAGAATTAAGTGACTTATCCGCAGTCACACAGCTAGTATCAGAAGTCACATTTTTAACTCTGGTCTGGTGCTTTATCTACTTAGCTACCCAAAATCAGTATCCTGGGGGGTAACTCCTTGAATCATCCTGCCATCTAGTCCTTAACATTTCACACTTATTTCTCCATTCCAAGTTCATGCTTGCTTATCCAATATAAATCTTTTTTTTCTTGTCATTTATTTGACATTTGCCTATTCATTAGGCCATACTTCAAACCCTATCTCTTATATGACTTCAGGCCATGCTGTTCTCTACGTGTTTTTCTGGGCTACTATTTTGTTGTTTAATTAAAAACTGCCTTGAGTTGTAATTAGTTTTCATTAATACATCTCATTGGCAATAAAGTGTAAAATCCCTAGAAAGCAAAAGATATGAAAAGAGCTAAGTTAGACTCTTCCAATTCTGCCCTCAGCACCACCCAGTATGTGACTCTAGGTTAGAGCTGCTCCTTATTAAATAGCTATACCTAACTGGAGGAAGGGCCTTTTATTTATCTCATTTTAAAAATTACAATATCCATGTAGGATCAGGTCAGTAGTCCATATTAATTGACTCATTCTACTAGTCTCTCATTGGCATATTTTTCCCAAGATCATAACTGTCAATGACATTAACCTTAAAAAAACCTATCATAATGCAATAAAAATTATATTCAATAAAGGACTGTGGAAACATAGATTAAAAATTAAATATTTAAAATCTTAAAGAATGAGTAGGTTGAAAAACAAATCCTAGAAATACTCAATAATTTCATTAAAGCAAGCCTGGAAAAAAAGAACAAATTAAAACTCCCCAATTAAATGTCAAATTGGAAAGCATGAAAAATCTAGACATTAATAAAATTGAAAGTAAGACAACTGATAAAACTGGGAGCTGAATTTATGAAGGGAAAAACAAAATAGATGAACCATTAGTTAATTTGATTTTAAAAAAAGAAGAGTAAATTACCAGTATCAAAAATGAAAAGGGTGAATTCACCACTAATGAAAAGGAAATAAAAGCAATTATTGGGAGCTATTTTTGCCCAATTATATTCCATTGAATCTATCAAAATGAAATAAATGAATATTTACAAAAATGTAAATTGCCCAGATTAAACCAAAGAAGAAATAGAATACTTCAATAACCCTTTCTTATTAAAAAAAAAAAAGTTGAACAAGCCTCCAATGAGCTTCCTAAAAAAGAATTCTCAGGACAAGATGGATTCGCAATTTAATTCTACCAAACATTTAAAGAATGATTAATTCCATAGGATTTAAAATGGAAAAAATATTCAAAAGAATCCTTCAAAATTCCTTTTGCAATACAAATGTGTTGCTAACACCTAACAGGGTAAGAGAAACCTGAAACTATAGACCAGTTTTCCTAATAAATATTGTTGCAAAAGTACATCGTTATTTCACAAAGTTCATACACTATGACCAGGTATAATTTATACTAGGAATATAGGATTGGTTCAATATTAGGAAAACTATTAGCATAATTATCCATGTTAGTAACAAAACCAACAGAAATCTCAATAGATGAAGAAAAAACTTTTGACAACATACAACACCCATCCCTATTAAAAACACTTAGAAAGAATAGGAATTAATGGAACTTTCTTCAATATTTATCTAAAATCATTAGCATGAATGATTTGTACTGAGGCTAAGCTAGAAGCCTTTCAGTAACATCATGAAGGAAGGAAGGATGTCCATAATTACTACTATTACTCAAATATTGCATTAAAAATGCTAGCTATATCAGTAAGAGAAGAAAAATAATGGAAAGAATTAGAACAGGCAACGAGAAAACAAAAACAAAACTATCTCTTTGTAGATGATATATTAAATATACTTAGCAAATCATAGAGAATTAACTCAAAAAACTACAGTTGAAATATTAACATTAGCACAGTTGTAGGATATAAAATAAAACCCATATAAATCATCAATATTTCTATTTACTACCAACAAAACCCAGCAGCAAGAGATGGAAGAATTCCATTTAAAAATAACTTCAGATAATACTAGGTAGTCTGCCTTCAAATATAAACCCAGAAACTATATGAACACAATTAGAAAACAGTTTTCACACAAATAAAATTAGATCTAAATAACTGCAAAATCTTAATTGATCATGGCTAGACTGAGCCAATATAATAAAAATGACAGTTCTTCCTAAATTTATTCACTACTATACCAAAAAATTATTTTAAAGAAATAGGAAAAAAACATAAGAAATCAAAAAGATATCAATATCAAGGGAATTAATGGGGGTGGGAGAAGTGAAGGAAGGGGTCTAGACCATCAAAATAATCTGATACTAGCTAATAAATAGAATTGTGGATCAGTGAAATAGATTTGGTTCCCAAAATTAGTAGTAAATGACCTTAGTAATATAGTATTTGATAAACTCAAGGATTCCAACTTTTGGAACAAGAACTCACTATTTGACTAAAATTGCTGGGAAAATTAGAAAAGTATGGCAGAAGCTAGGTATAGACCAATATCTCATACCACATATTAAGATAAGTTAATAGATCAATGTATACCATGGAAACAATGTAAAGACTGTAACAGATTGCCTTCTGGGGGGGAAGCAAGATTGGGGGGGGGGGAATTGTAAAATTCAAAATAAATTTTAAAAAATAAGTTAAAAAGGAGCACATAATGTATAGATAAAAGGTGACACCATAAGTAAATCAGGGGAACATAGAATAGTTTAGATTTGTGGATAAGGGAAGAATGTATAACCAAACAAAAGCATCATGAGATATAAAACAGATAATTTTGATTATATTAAATTTAAGTTTTTTTACTCAAAACTATTGACCAAGATTATAAGGAAAACAGAAAAATGGGGGGGGGGGATTTACAGAAAGTGTCTCTTATAGGGTAAAAACATCACTTGCATAAAAATATTCATAGCAGCCCTGGACCTTAGAAGTTAACTAGTCCAAATCCCTCATTTTACTAGATAAGGAAAATGAGGGCCAGAAGAAGGTGAAGTAATTTTACAAAAGTCCCACTTGTTAGCAGAACCAGGATTCAAACTCAAGCTCATCATCAGAATAAACTCTTAATTTAGCCCCCCTTGACTCTAATTATAAAAAGAACTATATGTCCACAGGTGGGACCAAAATTTAATAAATCTAGGAGCTTTTTAGGAGTGAATTTGCCCAAATATATCACTCAAATGATATTTAAAAAAATAGTTCCCCACCCAAAATGTGTGTGTGTGTGTGTGTGTATGTGTATGGTGTTGCTATCTGTACTTCATTCTTGAAGAAGACCATGACATCATGAAGGTGATGTCATGATAAGTACATGAACTGAATTCGAGTGAGGGGGTGCTGTGCTAAGTCACCAGTCTAACTTTCTCCTCCAGAGCCATTTGGGTCCAGATAGGAACCATGATGACTGGAGATGGCCCTGGATGTGAGGTAATCAGGGTTTTAAGTGACTTGCCCAAGGTCACATAGCTAGTAAGAGTCAAGTGTCTGAGGTCAAATTTGAACTCACGTTCTCCTGACTTCAGGATTGGAGCTCTAGATCTAGCTGCACCACTTAGCTGTGTAAAAGTAGGAAGAACAAGGGGCAGCTAGGTGGCGTAGTGCATAAAGTACCAGCCTTGGAGTACCTGGGTTCAAATCCAGTCTCAGACACTTAATAATGACCTACCTGTGTGGCCTTGGGCAAGCCACTTAACCCCATTTGCCTTGCAAAAACCTAAAAAAAAGAAAAAAAAAGTAGGAAGATCACCTAGGTGTGTGTGTGTGTGTGTGTGTGTGTGTGTGTGTGTGTATGTGTATGGAATTAGTGTTTATAAATTACTTCTCTGTTCTACTCCGTAGTTTAATCTTTCCTGAAACTGCTTTCATGAAGACCCGCACTGATCAAATTTTTTCAGGTGTTTTCTGCATTGTCCCAGTATAAGTCACAGAAACTTCAATTGAGAGATAACTTGCTATAAGTTCATATTGTTGGAAAGGACAAAAAAGTTCATCTAGTCCAACTTTTAGAGATAAGGAAACAGGTTCAGAGAGGTCAAGTGACTTGCCTAAGATTACACAGGTAAAAAGTGGCAGTCATATCTCCTGTCTTGTGATTCCACCTTTGGCATACTTAAGCTTCTAGTAAGTGTCTTTCAAGTCCTTTGTTTACATATGGGGGAACTGAGGCTCAGAAAGGCTGAGTAAACTTTACCAAGAACATTTAGTTAGTGGAAGAGCTGGCATAAGGACATGTAATTCCCAGATCGGTCTCTAATCATGTCACCAGACTGACTTCATAATCTACCTCCATGAACTTGCAGTTACATTCATCTAAACTCTGCCAGTATTTTCTTTGTAATGTCTATTGAATCCACTCCCTTCTACAGTCACAATACATGCCCTGGCCCTAAAATACTCATTCTTTCCCTATTTCCTATTATAAGACTCCCAACTTACCTGCCTTTAATTTTTCCCCCTCCAAGGATTAAGATTTGCTTTCTTTAAACATTCTTTGGTCACATCACCAGTTTGCTTGCTAAAAACAGAAGGGAGATCTCCTCTTAGATGAAATTCATGTTCTTCATAATGTTGTTTAATGGTCCATTCATTATTAACCTGTAGTCATCTGTCTCTGCTTCTTGCATACAAGTTTACTCCTGCCACTGAACTCTCACAAAGGTCATTTCCTCCAACTTGAAACATCTTCCAACATTTCTTCCCATTAAATTAACATAAGATCCTAAAAGACAGTGTACTGTTTTCTCTGTCTACTATATCATACATATGTGTCTACATTTTATAACTGAGAACACTAGTATTGATTTATATTAATAAAAAACCTTTTTTCATGATTTAAACATTTCTGTTAACAAATTTACTAGGAAGTAAGTTAAGAAATCTGATACAGATTACAAATTTGCAGTCATGTAAAACATATTTCCATATTATCTTGTTGTTTAAAAAAAAGCAAAAACCCTTAAAAAAAATATGTGCTTTGATCTACATTTAGACTCTATCATTCTTTCTTTGGAGATGAAGGACATTTTTCACCATAATATCTCAGAACTGTCTTGGATCATTGTATTGCTGAATAATTCTCATTGTATGCTAAGTCATTCACAGTTGTTTGTCATATATTCCCATTACCGTGCACGAAGTTCTCCCAGTTCTGATCACTTCACTCTTCATTAGTTCATGTAATTCTATCCAGGTTTTTCTGAAAACATTCTGCTCATCATTTCTTAAAACACAAATACTATTCAATACATCATATAACACAAATTATTCAACCATTTTCCAATTGATGAATATCTATTCAATTTATAATTTTTGATCACCATAAAAAAAAACTGCCATAAATATATTTGTACAAATAGGTCCTTATGCCCCCACTTTTTAAAAATCTATTTTGGATATAAAACTAGTAGCAGTATTGCTGAATCAAACAGTATGTACAATTTGATAGCCCTTTGGGCATAGTTCCAAATTGCTCTCAGGAATGGTTGGATCAGTTCACCATTACACTAAGAACACATCAATGTCCCAGTTTTCGCGCATTCCCTCCAAATTTATCACCTTTACTGTCATATTAGCCAATCTAATAATTTTGAGTTGGTATCTCAAGGTTGTTTTATTTTGTATTTCTCAAATAGTGATCTAGAGTATTTTTTATTTGATCATGGATAGCTTTGACTTAGCTGAAAACTGCCTGTTCATATATTTTGACCATTTATCATTGAGGAAATGACTGGTATCCTAATAAACTTGACTCAGTCTTCTACATATTTGAGAAATGAGGTCTTTATAAGAGACACTTTTTTATTTTTTTAATATTTAATATTTATTTATTCTCATTTTTTATACAAATAATTTTTTATACATTAATAAAATATTCTTGTGTAAGAGTAAACAAAATACTCCCTCCCCCAAAAAATATAGACTCACTTGAGCGATAAAGTAAAGGGGAGAGAAAAGAATTAAAATTTAAAAAAAATAATAGTAATAATTGTAGGTATGGCCAGGTGGCGCAATGGACAGAGCACCAGCCCTGGAGCCAGGAGCACCTGAGTCCATGTCCGGCCCCATACACCCAAAAATCACCCAGCTGTGTGACATGCAAGCCACCCAAACCCCACTGCCCTGCAAAAACCAAAAAAGAAAAAAGAAAAAAAGACCCAAAATAAAATAAAATAGTAATAATAGTAGGGGTGGCTGGGTGGTGGACAGAGCATTGGCCCTTGAGCCAGGACCACCTGGGTCCAAATCCGGCCTCAGACACCCAAAGATCACCCTGCTATGCGGCCCCAGGCAAACCACCCAGCTCCATTTGCCCTGCCCCCCCCCCCCAAGATAATGATAATAAAAAATGTGCTTCAACAACTCTGTCACGGGTGGATCACATTCTTTATGATAAGTCCATAGCAAAAGTTACTTCCATATTTTTCCACCGCTGCCATTGCTGATCTCAACTCCCTCCTTTCGTATTTCTCCACTACCATGTACTATATTTTCTCTCTCCTTTCACTGACTCTGCTGTAGGGTAGCTGAGTGGCACAGCAGACAGATCCCTGGTCCTGGGGCCAAAAGGCCCCGAGCCCCCATGCCACCCCTTAGGCCCAGCATCCACCTGGCCCTATGGTCCCAGACAGGCTCTTCAATCCCAGCCCCTTGCAAGAAGTAAAAAAGAAAATGTGTTATAGTTGACCACTCTATCCCCATGGTCCATCCTCTCCTCCATCACTCACATCCCCCCCTTCCGCCCCTTTTCTTCTTACTCCAGATGCCTATACCCCATTGAGTATATATGCTGTTTCCTCTCCTAGCCACCTCTGATGAGAGCAAAGATTCCCTCATTCCCCCTGTTTTCCCCCTTCCATATCATTGCAATAGCTCATTGTAATAAAGAAAAATCTTATTATATGAAATATCTTGGCCTATTCCCCCTCTCCTTTTTCTTTTCCCTCATTACATGTCCCTTTTTTTTCTATTGACTCCATTTTTATACCATATTTTATCTTCAAATTCAGCTTTCTCCTGTGCTTCAACTATAAAAACTCCCTCTACCTGCTCTATTAACTGAGAAGGTTTATATGAGTATTATCAGTGTCATTTTTCTATGCAGGAATATATGCAGTTCATCATCATCAAGTCCCTCATATTTTCCCTTCTCCAATCTCTATGCTTCAACCTGAGTCCTGTATTGGAAAAATCAAACCTTCTGTTCAGCTCTGGCCATTCCAACAGGAATGTTTGAAATTCCCCTGGTTCATTGAAAGTCCATCTTTTTCCCTGGAAGAGGACATTCAGTTTTGTTGGGTAGTTGATTCTCAGTTGCATTCCAAGCTCTTTTGCCTTCCAGTATGTTATATTCCAAGCTCTAAAAGCTTTTAATGTAGTTGCTGCTAAGTCCTGTGTGATCCTGACTGCAGCTCCACGATATTTGAATTGTGTCCTTCTGGCTGCTTGTAATATTTTCTCTTTGACTTGGGAGTTCTGGAACTTGGCTATAATATTCCTAGGGGTTGGTTTTTTGGGATCACTTTCTCGGGGGATCAGTGGATTCTCTCCATTTCTATTTTGCCCTCTGCTTCTAGGATATCAGGGCAATTTTCCTGTAGTAATTCTTTGAAAATGATGTCAAGGCTCTTTCCCTGATTATGACTTTCAGGTATTCCAATAATTTTTAAATTATCTTTCCTAAATCTGTTTTCCATATCAGTTGGTTTTTCAAGGAGATGTTTCACATTTTCTTCTAATTTTTCATTTTTTTGGTTTTGAAGTATTGATTCCTGATTTCTGGTAAATTCATCAATCTCCCTGAATTCTATTCTTTGTCTGAAGGATTTGTTCTCCTCAGAGAGCTTTCTTATCTCTTTTTCCATCTGGCCAATTTTGCTTTTTAAAGCATTCTTCTCCTCAATAACTTTTTGAACTGTTCTATCCATTTGACCTAAGCTGGTTTTTAGCATACTATTTTATTCAGCATTTTTTTGGATTTCCTTGACTAGGCTATTGACTTCATTTTCATGTTTTTCCTGCATCTCTCTCATTTCTTTTCCTAGTTTTTCTTCTAACTCGCTCATTTGATTTTCAAAGTCATTTTTGAGGTCTGTCATAGCCTGATCCCAATTTCTGTTTTTCTTGGAGTCTTTAGATGCAGGAGCTTGTGCTTCCTCATCTTCAGACTGAGAGTTTTGATCTTTCTTGGGCTCATATGCAAAATATTTCTCAGTGTTGTTCCTTTTGTTTCTCTGCTTGCTCATTTTCCCAGCCTGAGCCTGTTTTGGGTTGCTTCTTGAGCTTTTGGGACACTCCCACAAGGGTCTCAGTGTGTGAGGCTCTGTCCTCCTTCCTGGTCTGTGAATGACAATAAGCTCCCAGCTCTACCACGGGGATGAGGTGGGGCGGGGGGCTGCTGTTCTGTGGGGGGGCCTAGACTGGGATCAGGATCTGAATGTGGTCAGAGCCCCAGAGTCCTGTTCCAGGGGCAGAGGACAGAGCTCTACAGTCTCTCTCTCTTCACTCCCCTCCCTAGGTTCAATGGGCTCATGCCCTGGGGGCTCCTGCTTACCGGCTCTGCCTGCTTCTGTCCTGGATCTGGAATGCAGTGGCCACACTGCTGGCTGTGTGCCCTGAGAGCTGGACTCCACGTGCTCGCTCTGGCAGAGGTCCCCCCCCATTCCCCCAATTTGTGCCCCGTGCTCCCCAGGACGTAGCTCAGGAAACCCCTCTGCTGCTGTGAGCTGCAGCTCCCAGCGCCCTGGGGCTGCCTCCAGGAGGCTGAAGTTCTTTTGCTCTGGTGGGCGCCCCTCCAACCCCGGGGAGCAGAGCCTTTCTGCTCTTGTCCAGGTTACCTTGAGTAGGAGAACTGCCTCCCTGGGTCCCTCTGTGGGTTCTGTCTCTCGAAAATTTAGTTAAAGTCCTTAGTTTCAAAGATTTATAAGAGAGCACCTAAGAAAGGATCCACTCTTGTCTTCATCTTGGCTCCCCCCTGAGACACTTTTTTTACGGAAAGATTTTATTTATTTTGAATTTTACAATTTTTCCCCCAATCTTGCTTCCCTCCCCCTCCCCACTACAGAAGGCAGTCTGTTAGTCTTTACATTGTTTCCATGGTATACATTGATCTAAGTTGAATGTGATGAGAGAGAAATCATATCCTTAAGTAAGAAAAATAAAGTATAAGTAAGAGATAGCAAAATTACATAATAAGATACCTTTTTTATTTTTAAATTAAAGGTAATAGTCTTTGGTCTTTGTTCAAATTCCACAATTCTTTCTCTGGATACCGATGATATTCTCCATTGCAGATACACCAAAATCATCCCTGATTATTGCACTGATGGAATGAGCAAGTCCATTAAGGTTGATCATCATCCCCATGTTGCTGTTAGGGTGTTCTTCTGGTTTTGCTCTTCTTGCTGAGCATCACTTTATGTAAATCCTTCCAGGCTTCCCTGAATTCCCATCCCTCTTTGTTTCTAATAGCACATTAGTGTTCCATCACATACATATACCATAGTTTGTTAAGCCATTCCCCAATTGAAGGACGTTCACTTAATTTGATTTCATAAAGGAATTGGATGAGGTTATTGTCAGTGAGAATGGCTAGAGGGGCAAACTAGAGACATTTCCAAGGAAGATACAGTCAGAAAATACGGTGGAAAGAGGATCAGCCAACAAGGCCCTGTGCCAAGTGATGGGTTTAAGAATACCTAAAGGGTATATAGAGCATCAGCCCTGGAATAGGGAGAACCTGAGTTCAAATCCAACCTCAGACACTTAATAATTATCTACCTATGTGACCTTAGGCAAGTCACTTAACCCCATTGCCTTGCAAAAAAGAAATAACCTAAAATGATTCCCTGTACTCAAGGAACTTCTGTCCTCTCAGGCAGGACTAGATCCTTGATTTCATTGGTGCAGGTGAAGGAACTCCTTCTACCAATACAGATTGGCACCTTCTCCACAACTAGTTTCCTAGTCCAGTAAGAGGTTTAAAATACAAATCCTCCAGGCCTCAAGGCTAGTTACCTATCCACTAAGCCATGCTTTCTCACTTCGATGTGTATATAGAATAAATGCAAAATAAATGTATAAGCTAGTTAAATATGAGGCAGTTAGGGAAGGAGGGGACAGAAGGATGCAGGGACCTTCATGGAAAGTGGTACTTGAATTGAATCTTACAAGAAGTGAATGGTTCTGTGAGGTGTGAAAGTAAGGGGAGAAAGTGTGCTACAGACTTGAATATAGCCAGTGTAAAGTCACAGTAAACAGGGATATTTTTGTTATGAGGAAGAGTAAGGAGAGTCTGACCAAACCATAGGTTCAGTAATGGGGGACTAATCTATAAATAATTTAGGAAAATAGGTTGGAGTCATCATGTGAAGGTCACTGAAAATATGTTTTATTCTAGAGGCAATAAGAAGTACCTGGAGACCTAAAGTGTGGTAGTAAGGTAGTCATATCTGCATTTGCTTTAGTAATTATGTGAAAGATAGATTGAACTGGGGAGAAACTTAAGACAAGGAGTAATTAGGGAAGCCATTGTAACAGTTTAGGTGGGAGATAATAAAGACTTATAAATTAAGGTAATTGTTGTGTGAGTAATAAAAAGAGGATAAATACAAAGAATATTATGAAGCTAGAAATGGCAAAATTTGGCAACTGATTAGATATATGGGGTGAGGAAGAGTGAGGATTTAGGAATAATTCTGACATGGTAAATATGACAGGCTAGAATGTTTAGATGCCTTTGAAAGGCAGGGGGAAGTTTGGTGGAGATCTTGGTTTAGGGGGGAAAATAATAGGTTCTGTCTTGGAAATGTTGAGTTTGAGATGTCAGGTTTTAGTTGGGAGGCTAGGAAAGATGAATTTGGTTCATTTACAAATGTCAATTTATAAATATTTACAAAATGTCAATTATATGCAAAGCCATTGTGTTTCATGGCTTGGAATGGTCACATACATCAATCACCTAGTGGCCAGCCAAGAAGGCTTGGTATGAGAACAAGCTTTACCATCCCATCCCAAGAACACTTACTAAATGAAAATCAGGGGAAAATATTTGTTAATATACCTATAACAAGCTATTTGGATTTAATGTTATAGTCCCCAATGTACTGCCTAAGAAAAGAGAAATAGCATTAATAAAAAAGAATAGTAAGAACAGCTGAATCAGACCAATTATTCACAGAGGAGAGCCAGATCCAAGGCTATATACACCTTTGAAGGGACTGAATTTGAAAAGAGAGAAAAAGATACTGAATAATTGTGGGGAAAATATGAATATTATTGCCACCCAAAAAGCAATGGAAGTTATAATAACCCCATGTATTTACTTTTTCATCTTTGTAATGATTTTATGATGATAATTTACTCATATATCAAGGATATCCTTGGTGAAAAGTTAAAAGACTTTAAAAAATTCTAATACTTTCAGTGCACATAGCCTTATTATTCCCACATTTGTCTTAAAGGGGTAGAGAATATAATATCCCTCTCTGCCTATTGTTTGTTGACAATTTAAAAAAATTGTGTTAATAGAATTATATTAATAGAATAAAAATAATATTTTAAAGGCCCTTCTCTGAGAATATAAGAATCTTAGTTTTCTTGATAGATTTAACAAAGGACTTTGCCACTCTAGTTATTAATACCAAGAAAGGCATAAAATAAGGAGGTATATATCTACTTTTTTTTGGCTTTTTGCAAGGCAATAGGATTAAGTCACACAGCTAGGTAATTATTAAACATCTGAGGCCATATTTGATTTCGGGTCCTCCTGTCTCTAGGTCCCATGCTCTATCCACTGTACCACCTGGCTGACCCCAGCATATACCTACTAAAAGTGTATATTTCTATTATGGAGTATATACAGCATAGATTCTCTTTAAATAGTGAAGTCTTCCCTGCAACTTTTTATAGTTGACATTGTATTGATAATATCAGACCCTGGAACACACCAAAGCCTCCTAAATGAGATTCATAACCACTCAAAGGAGGTAGGCTGTACACAAAAGGAAAATTTAAGCGAGTAAAGAATTATCTTGTCTGGACTACAATATGTAATGGGATGAACTGACCATATATCTGATGTATCTACTCAGAGTAAAAGAAGAAAGAGGGGAAAACCATAATTCACAACCTGAGAAGAATTTATTGGAGTGCATGAACATGAAGACATGGATGGGTCTATGATCTTTGCTGCTGGGGGAATACTGATGAAATACAAATCTAATCCACTGACACATTGAAAGTTATAGGTCAGACACTGTGTTTTAGCACTGAGCATATTAAGATAACTGTATTTCAGCAAAAGATTTTGACCTCTCTCTTACTCTCAGGAAAAGCATATTATGATGAATGTCTATTATATAGACCAGTTCCTGTCAAATTCAAGATAGAAATGGTGCCCTGGGATCACATAATTGACTTAGAAAACCAAAAAGTCACATTATATTGTGCTATATTTTTATTTACTTTGCTGAACTTTTCTCAATTAGAGTTTTTTTTGGTTCAGACAGATTACCTATAAAGCTCATTTAACAGTATATTTATCTTTGATAGACAGTACAAATGAATATTATGAGATCACCCAAGAATTGAACAAGAGGAAAGCAGCAGTCTAGATTGGGAAGTTCCTTAGTATCTTTAATGACCTCAAGCTTTTTTATGAAACAAAGGCTTGTGTTTTAAATATAAGTATTTATTCCAGGAAAGATGTATAATCTCTGAGGATTTGAAGTTGAAATCCTGAAAGGTTAATGGAGAGGTAAATCATGCATCCAAACAGGCTAGAACACATTGCAACCAAGATTCTTTCAAGAGAGATGTCATATAAAGGATATCATCAGAGAAAATGTGGATTGGGCATATGATGAAAGTGAGGGATAATGAATGAATAGACTCCATGAGTAGGGATGTACTTATAATGGCAGGAAAGGGAAAAGAGTATTCCCTGGTAAATTTGATGGATTTCATATTGTGAACTTTTGAAAGGAAACTGAGAAGTTGCACAAGTTGGATAAGCATAGACTGTGGTGTGCATCATTGGTAGAAATTCCACTACAGTGAAATATTAGAATGTTCCAATGATACCTCAGTACTCATTGTTAATTCATTCTGGAACTCTTTTGTCAAGTGCTGATTCTGATAAGTGGGGAATGACTTTTTTCATAAGAAATAATGTAATTTGGGGTGGCTAGGTGGCACAGTGGATAGAGCACCAGTCCTGGAGTCAGGAGTACCTGAGTTCAAATCCAGCCTCTCAGACACATAATAATTACCTAACCGTATGGCCTTGGGCAAGCCGCTTAACCCCATTGCCTTGCAAAAATTTAAAAAAAAATAATGTAGTTAGAAACAATTCATGAAAATTTCTTAGAATTTTCACATTTTACTGGGTTAATATTAAAGTAATGGGGTTGTTTTATAGTATAGAACCTTAAAACTAAATATACATGGATAAAAAGCAATTAATTACTTTAAAAATAGAACAAAATTTAACTTCACTTTACCAGTACTGAGAGGAGTTCCTGACGTAATGGATTGTTTGTCCTTTACTCACTTTCAAAGAGGGAGGTGATCACATCAAGGAGGTAAGGCCATGATATACAGCTGTATTTAAGTGAGGGGGTTTTATGCAAAGTCACTAGCCTCACTTTCTCTTCCAGAGTCATCTGGGTTCATTGACCAGATATAGATCAGGACAACTGGAGAAGGTCTTGGATGCTCCTTTGGAGTGTAATGGGCAATGAAACCACACTCTGTCCTGATCCTTATCCAGGGATCTGATTCCTTTGCCTTTCACATAACTGAATATGAAATTACCATCTCCATAATAAAAAGGGCTGTTCCTTCTTTCCTATTGTGCAGCACAGCTTTTCTGTAAAAGTAGCTGAAGAGTGAGCAGAAGAGTAGGCACAAAATAGTGTGCTAAACACCTCGTGTCATATTGGTAGCCTCCCCCTTGAATGGGCCTGGAGCTACTGCAGGCAGGTTGGACACACCTGCTCTACTTGTATGTCAATTTTTTAACTTTGTGGAATGATGAATTGTGTTGCAATGAATTTCTCTTCTACTTAATTACAGGTGAAGATGCTGGAAGCAGACCTGGTTGCAAAGATGCTTCGAGCTGTTCTGCAATCTCATAAGAATGGAATAGCATTACCCCGGCTACAAGGGGAATACAAATCCTTGACTGGTGATTGGATCCCATTCAAACAACTAGGATATCCTACATTAGAGGCATATTTGAGAAGTGTGCCAGCAGTTGTCAGAATAGAGATCAGTAGATCTGGAGAGGTAAGAAGGTAATTGCACACACATATGTGTGTGTATATATATATATATATATATATATATATATATATATATATACACATATATATAGTCATATAAATTAAATGACTTCTCAAAAGCTCACAGAATTATAGATAGACTCAAAAAGTTTAAAAAGAATCTCTAGTTTAAGTTTTTACTATTTCATAAAATTTTACTTCCAAAGTGATTATAGTTTATAAACTTGTGAATTTCCAAAAAAAATCTTATTTTTCTTTCCTCCTCCTTCCAATCCTGTCTTTGTCTTTTTCTTTATCAGTTCTGGATGTGAGAACCAGGAACCAAACACTCACACTGAAGGTTGAAAGTGAACTGACTAAAGATGAAATAATCTTTGACTGAGATCACTCTGATCTGCAGTTTAGTTTGAGTTGAGGTAAAATGATCCTAGTCCAACAGTCACTTAGAGCACAAATTCCCTGTAAAACATCCCCAGCAATTGGTCATACAACAAACAGAAGTTACCAAGGCTGATACATGAGGTTGCCCCTTTCATATTTGGAAACGGCTGTAATTGTTAAGCACTTGGATACATTTTTTTCTCTACATTGAGACCTTTAATATTGTTTCCTGTAATTTGTATCCTTTAATTCCAATTTTGCCTTGAATGGTCAAACAGAATAAGTCTAGAGCCCTATGAATATTTGCTGTTAAGTCTTTACTTATCCAAGCTGAAAAAAAGCCAGTGCTTCAATAGATCTTTGTAGGGATGTACTTTTGTGTCTTCTCACCACTGCTGGTTTGCTTCTTCCTCTTTGGCTAGATCTGACAAGGGCAGGGCACATACTGTAGGACTGCTATTTCCTCATTCTCTGCTTGATGTATCTGTTAATATAGCCTAAGATCCCATGGGCTTTTTAATCCTATTCTGCAGACTTTCATTAAACTATTTTCATGAATCTTTTTTCATTTAAGTCACTGACTTAATCAGCAGTGCTGATAATCAATTGATGAATGCATGTGTGATTAGCACATAAAGCATGGTCTAGAACCTCTTATCCTTTGTTCTTGATCTGATTGGAAGAGTCATTAGTAGAACTTTCAAGCTATTGGTAAACTTTCATATTGGTGGATATCAAAATTTTTAAATTATTTTCAACTAATTTAAAAAATGAATTTAAAAATGTGATGTATATGCTCTCGATCTATAATCCAACTTCTTTGTCTCTATTTTCTAATTTGTGAAATGGAAATAATCATAGCAGCTATCTAGCAGGATTGTTGTAAGCCTCAAATGAGATAATGAAGAGAAAGAGCTTGAAGTCCTGTGTATTAGTTATGATTATTATTATTATTATTGTTATCCTCTTTATAATTGTTATTGTTATTATTCCCATATGGCTCAGTTAACTTCATTTTATTTCATTGCTACATATTTTCCCATTGTGCTGTCCGGCAGAACTGTGTTTCTAGGGGGACCAAGCAAAAATAGAAAAAATCAGTAAAAAGCCATAACTGCTGTTGGAAAAAAAAAATGATTCAAAAAGTAGTGTCAGGGGTGGCTAGGTGACAAAGTGGATAGAGCACCAGCCCTGGAGTCAGGAGTACCCGAGTTCAAATCCAGCCTCAGGCACTTAATAATTATCTAGCTGTCTGGCCTTGGGCAAGCCACTTAACCAACCCCATTTGTCTTGCCAAAAAGGGAAAAAAAAACCCTAAAAAAAAAGCACAGTGTCTATTACTAGCCATTTTTCAGCTCTATCATCATTGTATATGAAGAGCAGCATTATGATTTTAATTCTGAAACTGAAAGATGAAATTAAAAATGCTTTTTTGGGAAAATGGTTATCAAATATGCTGGGAAAATGTATTTTTGCTGGTGTACTAACATTGAGAGTAAATATGAGGAATATTAAATAATTTATATGTGGCTACTTTTAATGAGGTCTGCTTGTTTCACTTATTCCTAAGAAATTTTAAAACTCAAAAACTTTTTTCCTTACCTCCTATGAGCAGATAACTTGCTATGCTGTGGCTTGCACAGAGACTGCCCGAATTGCTCAACTGGTAGCACGCCAGAGAAGTTCAAAAAGAAAAACAGGAAGGCAGGTGAATTGTCAAATGAGAGTGAAGAAAACCATGCCATTTTTTCTAGAAGGTAAGTTTATCTTATGTGCTGAAAATGTCAGATGGTATCTACAGAAGGTTAATCATATAGAGAAGGAATTCGTGATCAAGATGAATACTTTTAAATTCCAACTAGCATTAGCATATATCTTTGCACCATTTCAAAGAAAAGAAGTTACTATTTTCAGTTGAAAATTGAAATTTAATGAGATGATTTTTTTTTGAGGATTGGTTTCTGATAAAACAAAAAAGGAATCGGAAATAACTCCAGGAAGGGTGTGAAGCTTTGTGTCTTTATTATTATAGTTCTGTTTTTTAAAAGCATCAGCTTAAGTATTAGAGGCTGACTCAAGATTTCTGATTTAAGATTTTTATTTGGAAAATTATTAAAACTTGATTTTACAAAATCTGGAATTACATGAGATCAATGACATTTATCAAGTACTTATGCTGCTCACTGATGACAATACAAGAATAAATATAAGACATGTTCACAAGGAACTTAGAAACTTATTGGGGAAGAGTATATTTCATGAATCAGCAGTGTAGTGAGATGCAGCCAGAAGACTTGGGTTCATGCTCATGCTGCTGTGGACTTTGTGCAAGACTTGAATAGACCTTACTCCTCTTGGAGTGACTTAGTTTATCATTTCCAATGTGAGGGTATTGTACCAGAAGACCTCTCTTAAGATCTTTTTAAACATTCAAAAGCTGAGATTTCTCTTAAGTGTCCAAGAGTGATGAAGAGTTCCTAGAAGAGAATTTTCCTTTCTATTATGGATTTTTTTGCAAGGCAATGGGTTAAATGAATTAAATGACTTAAATGACTTGCCCAAGGTCACATAGCTAGGTAATTCTTAAGTATGTTAGGCCAGATTTGTCAGATTATGTCAGGTCCTTCTAACTCCAGGGCCAGTGCTCTATCCACTGTACCACCTAGCTGTCCCTTATTGTGTTTTAATAACAGGATACTCTCAAAAAAAAAAAAACCCAAAACTTGTGAAGATTTAAATTTACTGATGCAAAGTGAAATGACTAGAATCCAGAGAATATTGTATATAATAATAATAGCATTATTGTAAGGTGATTGACTGTGAGCGATTTAGCTGTTCTCAGCAATACCATGACCTCTCCTCAGATATTACCTTGGATTTCTTTCGCATATATATTTGTATGAAATACAATGTGACATTGTAGATGGAAAACTGGCCTTGACTCAAGGAGGAAATGGGTTCAAGTCACATTTCTAACCCATATTGGCCTAGTGACCCTAGACAAGTAACTTCAGAGAAGGTCCTAAGTTGTATTGGTAGAATGATTTTCCTCTTGCAGGAGTCCTCTGTGTGAGTGAAGTCACAGGTCCAGTCCTTATCCCTGTCTTTTATATTATACTTATATGGAGACATGCTGTTTTTGCCAATAAGACACCTTCAAATTTTGTATCCTATGTCCCTGAGAGAGTACCTCACTTTAATAGGTAAAGTTCTTTGGGAAAGGCTAGAGTAGTGAGGGGAATCAAGAACCAAACTGGGACAGTCACAGAAGTGGTTGGGAGATCATGAAGATAGTATGGGATCTGGAGTGGAGTAAGTATGGAAAGTAGTTGGCTCATTAGGGTAGGATGAGGTAGGCCCTGAAGGTTAATTAGGCTGAGGAGTTTGTGCATTAGCCTGAAAGTAATGGGATCTAGATTTTAAGATGCTTGAAAGCCAGAGTGGCATAATGAATCTTGAATGTTAGGAAACTTACCCATCCTATATGTATGTCTTCTTTTATAGGAAAACCCAAAGCTACACTCAGGCAACCAGGATTTTCTTCAGAGTCTGAAAGAGACTGTAAAAAACCCACATTCTTAAGAGAAAAATGTGTCAAGTCTGGTACTGAAACTTCATCATATAGCTTGCCCCCCACCCTTGGAAGTGGAGTGTCCAGAGAAGTGCCAATGCAGAGACATGTGACAATGATAAATAGGTTAGTATACATAGAGTTTGTTGTGTGTTGGTTGTTTTTCAGTCATGCCTGACTCTTCATGACCCAATTTGGGGTTTTCTATGACAGTCGTTTGCCATTTCCTTTTCCAACTCATTTTACAAATGAGGAAACTGAGGCAAGCAGGATTAAGTGATTTTCCCAGGGTCACACAGCTAGGAAGTGTCTGAGGCTGGATTGGAAACTCATAAAAATGTATCTTTCTGACTTTGTGTTTTATCCATTGCATTACCCACTTGCTCCCGAGTTTGTTAGCTTCACAAAATAAAATATTTAACTGAACTAGTCTAATTTTGCATTTTTTACATGTTTAAAAATGGTTTCATTTAGAATTTACTTGCAAGCTATACTCTTAAATGATTTTCCTTGCTGTACAATTCTGAGGTAATTAAGACCCTCAATATATATTCCTAACTTTTTTTGTGAGTAATTGGTATATTTAGAGTTAAATTAATCCTTAACAGGTAAAGTAAATATAAGCAAGGTTATAGTCTATCAATTAGAGCTTTAGTCTCTTCCGTACCCTATAATTTAAATATAAGTAGCAAGCTATTTATCCAGTGTAGTTAATACTTAATTCTTCTTCTATAAATAAAAGAAATGCTTCCTTTCTTCATGATTCTCATCTTAATTATCAGTCTCTTAACATATATATTTTTAAATGAAATGACTAGGTTGTTTTAAAATAATATCCTAATATAGTGTGCAACTATTAAGAAAACTTTACCTGTAATTTTTCAAATTTTAAGAGAAATAGTTGAGATGCTCTTTTTCTATAGCGTCACTATATTTGAATTCAAATTTATATGTCCTAGTATATGTACTTGTGGTCATGGACAGAGGAAGAGAAGTAACAGCTTTTGAGCTCTAAGAGTCTATGATAGCTATTTTGTCTTGTCTTTTTGAGCAGTATCTAGGGCTTTCTGATAGGGGTCAATGATATTTACTTTATGAGACAGAGAAAAATAGACAAGAGATATCAGAAAAATCCTCTGCCTTGACTGCCTGTTTTTAAAGCATAAAATAGTTTTATTGTATTGGCTTTCTTTTGTCTATGCATATGGAGGTAAAACACGTAACTGCCTTTTATTTTGACAAAAGGTATATTGTAGTATTGTTTCTTTAGACTTTTTTTTAGGTTTTTGCAAGGCAAATGAGGTTAAGTGGCTTGCCCAAGGTCACACAGCTAGGTAATTATTAAGTGTCTGAGACCGGATTTGAACCCAGGTACTCCTGACTCCAAGGTCGGTGCTTTATCCACTACGCCACCTAGCTGCCCCTTTAGACTCTTCTTTAGAAATGACAGAAAATATTTTTAGTTCTTCTGTGGCAAAATAGCACAAGTTCAGCTCAAACAACAAAAAAAGACTTTCCATAAAACACTTTAAAATTGTCATGTTAGATGTATGTTGAAACAAATAACAAAAGAACCCAAAGTTAAATTTTTCTTCTGTTGGAGGGGTGAGGTGGAGGTGGGAATAGGGAAAGGAAAGGCCTTTAGAAAAGGGCCACAGACTAGGAATTAAGAGATTTGGGTTCTGTGTCATTAAACAGCTAAATTTTTGTAGAAAAATATTTTGACCTCTTTGGGATTGACATATATTCCATCAAACTCCAAAAGTCATCAAATTATGACTCTAGCCAAAATTTAGAGGAGCAGAACCCACAGAAAGACTGAGTGATACAATTTCCCAGTCCAAGATAACTTAGAAGTTCCACGGGAAAGGTGTGTTTCACAAGAACCTAGAGTTGGGGAAAAAAACCTCACCCTTAGCATAGCACAGCCCAGCCCAGGGTTCACCAGGAACAGCTTGAAGGGGCAGCAAGAGAACTCTGCTGCACCAGAATGAGTGTGGAGTGAGGAGCATTGGCCACAGAACCTGTAGTGAGAATCGGGGAAAACCAGCTTGTACCTCCAGAGCACAGCCCACTGATAGTAAGGGGGTCAGAGGAAACTGCAGAAATTTCTCTGCTCTCCCTGGGGCGGGACTCTGCACTCAGATCCAGCTTACACTTTGGTCTTCCATACTAAGATAGCCGAGCAGGGTTCCTCCTTACATCTCCAGGGCAGAGGGGAGTGCTGTGGTCATCTACATATCAAAGCACAGGCAAGAGAACATAAGACCTTGGAGGAATAAAGGTCCCAGTGGGGTGTCCCCAAAAAAACTCCCAAAGCCTTGCAAATGCTGTAAACTAGTCTTGGGCTCAGGAAATGAGTAAACAACAAAAGAAAGAACAAAAGAAGACTCTGAGCACAGAAAATTACTTTGATCCCATGGAAGATCAAAACATATACTCAGATGATGACAAAATCAAATTTTCTGTATCTAAAACCCCCAAGAGAAATAGAAAATGGGCTCAGACTATAGATGAACTCAAAAAAAGACTTTGAAAAGTAATTAAGGGAGGTGGAGGAAAGATTGGAAGGAGAAATGAGAGCAATGCAGAAAAATCATGAAAACCAATCAGCAGCTTGTTGAAAGAAATACAGAAAAATATTGAAGAAAATAATATGTTAAAAACAGTTAGGCCAAATGGCAAAAGCAAAACAAAAGGCAAATGAGGAGAAGAATGCCTTAAAAAGCAGAAAAGGCCAGCTGGAAAAGGAGATAAAAATGCTCTCTGAAAAAAATAGTTCCTTCAAATGCAGAATGTAACTAAAAGAAGCTGATGACTGCAAGAAATCAGGGAGAAATAAAACTCTTCCAAAAAAGTCAAAAATTAGGAGAAAATATGAAATATCTCATTGGAAAAACAACCGACCTCAAAAACAGATTCAGAAGAAATAATTTAAAAATTATTGGGCTACCTGAAAGTCATGACCAGGAAAAGAGCCTAGACTTCATTTTTCAAGACTCCCAAGTCAAAGAGGAATTACTAAAAGCTGTCAGAAACAAACAAATCAACTACTGAGGCTCCATTGTCAGGATTACATTGGATCTGGCAACATCTACATTAAAGGCTCATAGGAATTGGAATATAATATCCTGGAAGGCAAAAGATCTTGGTTTACAACCAAGAATCAATTACTCAGAAAAACTGAACATCCTCTTTTAGGAGAAAAGATGGACTTTCAATGAAAAGGGGACTTTCATACTTTCCTATTAGAATATCCAGAGCTGAACAGAAAGTTTGATCTCCAAGTACAGGATTCTGGTGAACCATAGAGGGGGTGGACAAGAAGGACTAACTATGAGGAATTTAATGACATTGAACTGTTTGTATTCCCTGCATGGGAAGAAGATATTGATAACTCATATGAACTTCCTCATTTATAAGAGCTGTTGGAAGGAGCATATATAGACAAGGCACAGGAAGGAACGGAATATAATGGTATAATGTAATAAAAAGATGGAATCAATAGGTGATAAAGGGAAGTACTGGGAGGAAGAGAAAGGAGATGAAGAAGGAGCTAAGCTATTTCACATAAGAGTCAAGAAAAAGCTTTTCAATGGAATGGGGAAAGACAAGGGGGAATGAGTGAGCCTTCATTTTCATCAGAAATGTCTCAGAGAGGAAATAACAGACACACTTAATAGGGTACAGAAATCTATCTTACCCTAGACTAAAATGAGAAGAAAAGGAGGGGATGGGGGGAATAGGTGATAGAACAGAGGGAAGATTGTGGGGGAGGGTACTCAGGGTATGACACACTTTTGGACAGGACCAGGATGAAAGGAGAGAGAGAATAGAATGAATGAGAGTGGGAAGGAATAGAGTGGAGGGAAATACAGCTAGTAATAGCAACAGTGGGAAAAATATTGAAGCAACTTCTGTGATGGAATTATGATAAAGAAAGCAACTCACCCCAGAGACAGAGCCATTGGAATCTGAACACAGACTGAAATACATTTTTTCTCTCTCAACTATTTCTTTCTCTCTCAACTATTCTTGAGGTTTCTCATCTTCTGGGGGGTGGTAGGGGGGTTTATGTTTACTCTTATAACAAAATTATTGTAATATAAAATAAACAAAAAAAATAAAAAAGTATACAAAAAAAGAAATTGGGATTCCAAGGTTATAATGGAAGGTCTGAGTAGGAGGAAAGGCAAGACTATATAACATGCCCCCCTTTATTTTATTGCATCAAGTTGCTACCTATTTCAAAAAGCAAAGCATACATTTTATGTTAATGTGAGAATATAAAATTATATTATTATATATTAATAAAACATTTGTATTCATCATTGCAACATCTGCATATTCATTTTAGAGTCTACTAAATTGTTGTTATGCTTGGATTAATATCATTTAACATTTTAGAACTATTCTTTCAGTTAAATTCATGTTTTATTAGCTTGGCAGTTATACCATCAGTTTTGTTTCTTACAGATTGCTCCTTGTAGTCACATTAAAAGAGAGATCATCATTATTATGCCTCAATAAAAAATCAGTAATTATTATTGTGAATATTCATCTAGTTAAACTTTCCACTTTCTCACAACATAGATGCCTACATACTTTTAGGCACCTTTGGTTAAAAGTCTAGGGGGCAGCTAGGTGGGACAGTGGATAGAGCACCAGTCCTGGAGTCAGGAGTACCTGAATTCAAATCCAGCCTCAGACACTTAATAATGACCTAGCTGTGTGGCCTTGGGCAAACCACTTAAGCCCATTGCCTTGCAAAAAAGAAAAATAAAGAAAACAGTCTAGATCATTGTTATAGCTGCAACTCCACCTCTCCTCCATTATATCCCTCTACAGGAAAGGAAGTAGAAAGGCAACTGGGGCAAGAACATTGTACCTCACCCTGGGAAATTTGAAAAGGAACCAAAAAAGTTATATGTTTTTTTCTCCATATACATAGACAAAAGAAAGCCAATATGATAAAAACTGTTTTATGTTTTAAATACAGGCAGTCAAAGCAGAGAATTTTTTCTGATATCTTCTCCCTGTTTTTCTCTGTCTCATGAAGTATATATCATTGACCCTGTTGGAAATTCTAAATACTGCCCAAAAAGACAAGACAAAATAGCTATCATAGACTTGTAACTTCTTAGCGCCACTCAAAAGCTGCTACTTCTCTTCCTCTTTCCATGACCCATACATTCCCAAAATCACACCTTCCCCCCAAAAAGGGAATGCACAATATGGCAGTACAAATAGGTAGGAGGTAGAAGTGGAATGTGTTGACTGATTTTTTTTCTTATCCCACTAAAGTCAAGCACCCACAGCTCCTTTAATTTAACATTTATTATAACAAGGCTCATTCAATCTAGAGAAATCTCTGCCACTGTTATTTCAACAGAGGGAAAAATTATGCAAACATTTTTCATGATTGTCTTCTCAGTTTGTATCTGTAGTGAGGTGATGGGAATATAGGAGCAAAGAAAATCTAGATATATCAGTAAATATGTTAATATAAAAAGTAGCTAATTAGCAAAGGAATGTATACTTTTGCTTGTTTCTTTTCTTGGAAGTTTTCTCCCCGGGTGATATCATCTTTTTCCTTTGCAAAATTGTTCTGGGAACATCCTTTGAGTTCCTTAGAGAAGGACTACTTAAATTTCTTTTTCCAACTGAAAATTTTTTCTTTCTCACACAATCAAGAAGTATTTATGAAGCACCTTGTTCCAGGGTCTGTGTCAGGTGCTGGTTTTACAAAAATAACCAATGAATGATCCCTACTCAACAAGGAGAAAGGATGATATATTTTAAAAGAATCATAATAAAGAGAACAAATACAGATAATTACAAGAAGGAGAGTTGTAACCTTTTCTATTCTGTGTGTGTGTGTGTGTGTGTGTGTGTGTGTGTGTACAGTCATATTTAACACTTCCCAGAATCAGGACTGAATCTCTTTTGGATATAGGAGTCTTTGTATATATCAGGGAGATTACAGGGCATAGTATCCCTAGCTGGCCTTGGGTTTGAGTTCTGCCTCAGACCCTTGCTAACTGTGTGACTCTGAGCGAATAACTTACACTGTCTGAGTTTCAGTTCCTTCCTCTGCAAATTGGAGATGATGGGTTGTTTTGAGGATCAAGTTAGATTTACAGCTATTAAAATTTCAAACGGCATCATGACTCTTGGAATTCTCTGTATATGTAGAGTGTTTTAGAAACTCTAAAGTGATCATTTTATAATATAATTGCCCTTTCTACCTTCACAGCATCTTTCTCATTGGACTTTACCCTTTGATTTAGACCTTTCTTTTCTTTGTCTTTCATCATTTCCACAATCTTCTGATTGGTTTCCTTACCCAAAATCTCTCTCCATTTCACTCCTCCACATTTTTGACAAAATAATTTTCCTTAGGCATAGATATAATATATCACACACCTTTTCAGTCAATTCCAGTGGCCTCCTGTTGCCTCTAGGATACAATGGAAACTTCTGCTAGCTTTTAAAGCCCTAATTTAGCCCCAGCCTATCACTTCAGCTTCATTAAATATTATTCACCTTCTTGCATTCTTATGATCCCTCCAAACTGGCTACTTCTATGTTCCTAACCTTTAATGCTCCATCTGCCATCTCTACCCCTTTGTCTTTTCTTTTCTTTTCTTTTAGGTTTTTTTGCAAGGCAAATGGGGTTAAGTAGCTTGCCCAAGGCCACACAGCTAGGTAATTATTAAGTGTCTGAGACCGGATTTGAACCCAGGTACTCCTGACTCCAAAGCCGGTGCTTTATCCACTACGCCACCTAGCAGCCAGATCTCTACCCCTTTGCATTGTCTCCTTAACCTCTACAGCACCAATCCTGATCTCTTCCCCGAACTACTGTGTCTTCCTCACCAAACTGTCTTGTCTTTATTATATATGTAAGTAATATAATAATAATAATAAGTATATAATAATTAATAATAATAAATATATAATATATAAACAAATATATAATATATAATGCATTATATTATTTATATTTATAATTAAATTTATATTTTATATATTGATACATGCCCTTGTTTACCCCATTAGAGTTAGCTCCTTTTGAGTGAAATAGGGTTGTTTCATTCTTGTGTCCCCAATGCATGACCCAGGGTAAACACATGATAAATGTTTGATTGTAATTAACTATATCAACATATTCTTATTTGTCTCATCTAAAAATAGTAGAGTGTAAACTGCATAACTTCCTGGGGCCTAATAGTCATTACTCATATTTGTAGAGCCCTTTAAGGATTGCAAAGTACTCCCCATTCAAGCATACATATATACATACATACATACATAACCTCACCTGAGCCTCAGAACGACTTTGAGGTAAGTGGCTGCTAGTGTCACTTCTATTTTACTATCAGTTAAAAATGTTTACTACTATCTTATGCATACATATGTCTATATTTATTTTACTTATTATCAGATATGTTAGTGTAATTTTACTAATATGTATTTTATAAAATTTAGACATAAATAGAATTTTTGTAAGGATGAGAAATATGAATTCCTTTGAAAATATTTTACTAATGATATAAAACCTTTTTCTCAATATAAATGATACTTTAAGTGAAAATAATGTAATTACTTTTTTAAAAACTTTGGTTGTATCTCTATTTTACAGCAATTTGAAGATATGGTTCATCGTTCAGTTTATTTTGATATTAGGTTTTAATAGTTGTTGACAAAGATAAGCTCTTGAATTCATAGGTCCATTTAGAAGTATGGCATTAACAGTACTTATTAAGTTGTGATAATCATTTTTTCATTCCTTTAATGTACTTTGTTGACATTGGACCAGTAAAATTTATGTCTTTCCTCTTGTTAATTAGCTGCAAAATAATTCATTGTTGAATTTTTACATTTTTATTTTTTACTTTTTGCAAGGCTAATGGGATTAAGTGGCTTACCCAAGGCCACACAGCTAGGTGAATTTTTTGGTAAAGCAAAGGAGAGGGAAATGGCAATATTTATAGATAACAAAAGATGGAGAAATAGGGGTTCTCAGGGTCTTTTCAAGAGAGTAGACTAGTATGAGTGGAATGAAGCATTCATTTTAGGACAGCAGTGGTAGTTAAAGTTGAAAAGAGAAATTAAATCCAGATTGTAGTTGGCAATAAGGAGATAAACTAAAGGTTTTTGATCAAGAGATTAATCATATTTTAGGAAGATTTAGCTTGACAGTAATGATGTGAGGGAGAGACTGGAAGCAGAGACCAGTAAGGAAGCTTACTGCAATAATCCAATTCTGAGGTCATAAAAACCTAGACTAAGGCAGGGGCTGCAGGATAGAACTTGAGGTACATATGAAGGGTACCTTATGAAGGAAGAAGTGATTATAATTGGAAGTTGATTGGATATGAAGGTGAAAGAGAAGGGAAAAGTCAATTATTACAAAATTTCAAGTCTGGTGAGAGATTTTTTTCTTTTTTTGAAGTCAGAAACTAGTTTGTGGTGTGAAGGGTTGATTTATGTATGTTGAGTTTTAGTGAAAGTGGAACATTCAAGTAGAACTATTCATTAGAAGATACGCTTTTAAAAAAGGACAGAATTAAAGAATCATCTACATAGAGAAAACAGGTCATTGAAAATGGCGATACCAGACCCCCCCAGACCTGTGATTTCCAGTCTAATATTCCTAGATCCTGAAGAGGTAGAGATGGCAAGATTTAGGGGACATACTCAAGTCATTACTATCAATTAGAAAGCTTCATAGAATTTTAGTGTAAGTGGTTAAACTTGGAATTAAGACATTATAGACTCTTTTTTCTTTAAAGTGAGCTCTTAGTTTTTCACATTATGAGGGACTTCTTCAGACTCTCACATTTCCTGAAGTATTCCTGCTGGTGTGGATCTCCATAACTTCCTAGTTTGTTTATCTTTGGTTTCGACAATGGGTAACTGTAGTCTTACCCCCTTACACCCACCCTGAAAGAAATCTCAGTCTGATAAGTTATACCTGGATCAAAAGGGTCCAGGGATAAGCCAGGGTTGCATGATCTCACTAACCTCTATTCTCAGGTGGCAGATTACCTGAATTTCAGGATGAAATTTTGAAGGATTAACTGAATCTATCAAAAGTAAAGTTATAAAGTAGTCTAAAATCTGTTTTCTTTTGGTGTTGACACAACACCAGTGTTTCTCTTTTGCTTTTTGCTACAAGAATTGGGGAGCTATGTGACAGAATAATAGCTTGTACAGAGTAGCAGGCTGGTATAAAACTGTACTGCTTTTTGGACACTGTCCTTCTTTAGGGATGTATAGACTATTGTAGATTGTTTCATTTTTTTCTACCTTTCTTTTCTACTTATGAGCTGTATTCTGTTCTCTGTCATGATCTACTTAAATTACTGTGTTCTGTCTCCCTTTTTCCTTTCTTATTCTCAGTGGTTATTTTTTTTGTTATTTCTATTTTTTCCTCTTCTCCAGAGAAGGGTTCTGTTTGACCCCAGAAAACAGAAAGGAACAATACATTACCTGTTGTTTCAAAAAAGAGAGATTTAGGCTTGATGTAAGGAAAAATATTTCAACAATGAGATCTGCACAAAGAGTGAGCTCCCTCACTAAAGACCTTCAAAGGAAGGCTCATTTTGGAATATTATAAGTCATATTCTTGGACAGGTACAGGTTCAATTAGATCATCCCAAAGCTTTTCCAAATCAGATGCTATGATTTGTTTCCTTGCCTTTCTGTTTTTCCTCCCCTCTATGTCTTTATTCCTCTAGGATTCAGGTTTTTTGACCTCCACTGGTTTATAAATGTTCTTTTTCTTTTTTTTCTTGGTTTTTAAAACAAAGCCAATCACTTTTTCTTAAATTAATGAACAAATGAACTGGTGAATGTATGCATGCATGCATGCATGAATGAATAAATGAAAAAAGCATTTATTAAGAGTCTACTTTGTACCAAATGCTGGTGATTCAAAAAATTAAAAAAGATAATCCCTGACCTTGAGAAGTTTCCCATTCTAATAGGAGAATGTGACCATGCATGTTAGTAGAGAGGTAACTAGGGGGAGGGGGTGATATAGGAGGGCAAACACACTGAAGGGGGTGTTATTCAGAAACAAAATACTGGGGAATATGGATAAGGGGGGGAGGGGAAAAATACAGAGAGGTAACTTGGAAAGGGAGTTCTCTTCTAGCAATGGGAATGAGCTTAACAGTGAAATGGCCATAACTAAATGAGTCAAGAAGTTATCTCTGATTCCCTCTGTATGGTTTCAACTTTATTTCCACACATCTTTGAATTTCTAGGGAAGCTTGACACTAGACTCTTGACAGTAACTGAAGAAGATTCTTTAATATTGTACTTAAAGTACTTTCAGAATTGCCAGATCTTAGTTTCAGTTTTCCAATTTTATCAGCCCAAATAATTGAGTAACTGTCCTCTGAGCCTCTTTTTTGATGTTAGCCTCTTTGAGTTAACCATTGAAAATTTAATTAGTGCATACTATATATAAAACATTGTTCTGAAGCATTATTAATGTTATAGAATTTTATAAATTATTATATTAAGACCATTAAGAACTCTATGGGAAATTTAGTAGAAAAATCATTTTGACAAGGGGAAGAAAAAAAGAGTTGAGCATTGATATGCATGAGTTTGATATGCATAAGGAAAAAGCAGGAAAGAGAGTTGAAAAGATATTGGGGGAGAGAGATACTCAAAAAATGGATAAAAGACTTTCAGGGGAGATGAGAAACAAAATGGGGAAGATGATGATCTTTACTATCAACTTCCCCTTAACAGGGGAAGTATTACCGTGACCACTGCACGTATGTATATATTATGTCCTTCACCTCTTGTCCAATGGCTGCCTGGTATTGACCCCTTCACTCAACATCAGAAGCTCTGAACCCCTTAGCTACCAGAAAATATCTCCTTGTTTGACCATGTTTTCAGTCTTTGTTCCATTCTCCTAACTAGACAGAACTTCTCACATTCGCCTTTTTTCCAAGCATGTGGCACACTGAGCATACCTCCCCAACTCCAAGTAGTTTAAGTCTATTGCTTTTATTGTCAGTTCATCTTCTACCTCCTCTATTCCTTGTTTCAACATGGCTTCATGGAACTAAAGCTGGAAAAAACTTTAGAAGCTGTCTAGTCCAACCCTCATTTTTGCAGACAAGAAAACAGATTTTAAAGGGTAAAGCCAAGGTCATACAGGTAATGAGTAATGGAGGTGGAATTTAAACTCAGGTCTTCTGATACTACAACCAATTCTCTTTCCATTATAATATGCTTCCCCATCAAAGTAATTTGTCAAAAATTTACTGGTAAATAGATGCCTTAACATCTCAGTCTTAATAAATCACAAGTTAAAATGCTAAGTTGAGAATGTTCCAGCATCCACAATGAAGAACATCTTACCTCGAAAGTGTTCTCTCAGCTGTACAGATACTTGGTTTTAATTGATATTAATATATAAATAATATGACTTGTGAGCAAGTAGTAGATACTTCATTTTAAAAAATATGTTTAATGATAAATAATAAAATAGGATTCAATTTATGGCTCATATTTCCTCACCCTGATCTGAAACTTTCTTGTGCCTAATTTTAAGGTAACATTTTTCTCTAAGTTTTTAAAATTTTAACTAACAATGATTATAGAACCATCAAAACAGTCAAAGTGGCTTTGCTTTGTGAGGCTTTCACAACTATAGGGCAAAAGAATAATAAAATATTTTGTAATAGGATAGATTCATGATTTAATGAGAAATACTTTGGCTGGCTATTCATACAACTTATTTTTTCCATCAAAACTAATTTTATGACTATGAAAGATAAAGTGAGAATATCAGCAATTAGACTTTCTTAAATACTAAACAATAATCTCCAAAATTTTTAACATTTTTTTTAGATTTTTAGTTCCAAATTCTGACCCATTTATCCCCTTCTCTCCTCTTTCCTTGAGATAGTAGGCAGGTCCATTATAGGTTATACATGTGTAATCATGTAAGACCTATTTCATATTAATCATTTTAAGGAAGAAAACTTGAAAACTCCTCCACCCCTAAAAAAAGAATGATAGCGAAAAATAGTATACTTTGGTCTGTATCAGTTCTTTCTCTGGAAGTGGGTATTTTTCCAAGGGTATTTTTTAAACAGCATTGGTGAGCAAGATACCATCCTTGATCTGCTCAAGGCAGAGTGGTTTGACCTTCACCCACTTAATGGTCAAAATCTTGGTTGTTTAGATTTAGTTTATCATTATATATCTTACAGTTTTAGAACTTGATCATTATAATTTAGTTATGTCTGAGTCTTCATGACCCCATTAGGTTTTTCTTGGAAAAGATCCTGGAACAGTTTCCTTCTCCAGCTTACTTTACCATGGAGGAATCTGAGGCAAACAGGGTTAAATGACTTGTCTACAGTCACAGAACTAGTAACTGTCTGAGGTAGAGCTGAATCCCAGAGAAATCTGACTCCATGCTTGGGATTCTAGTCACTTGGCCACATAGTAGCCCATTTTAGAACTACAGGGGACTTCTTGGCCAATTTGATAACTAAAATCCTTTTTAGTTCTGCAGTTATGATTTTGAAAGTGAGTCTTCAGAGTTTCTGACTTGTTTATAAGTAGCAAAATCAGACCAGGATCTAGGCCTTTTGATTCCCAGTCTAGTGTTCTTTCTCTACCCATGCTGCCTTTCTTAACTACTCCAATACTTAAGCCCTAAATTTATATATGTGGGGAGTGAAATCCCAATTCTCATTTATGAATGCTTTTTCATCATTAACATTCTTTTTTTTTTTATTTTGTATGTGTGGGGCATTTTTTGTTTGTTTATTTTGTGTGTGTTGGACATTAAGTGACTTGCCCAAGGTCACACAGCCGGTGTATATAAGTGTGAGATTAGATTTGAACTCAGGTCCTTCTGATCCCAGGACCATTTGTACCATTTAACTACCCCTCTCGTATGCTTGAGGACCTCTCTACAAATCGTCCATTCATCTTCAAGTTTTTTTCTTTCTTATTGTTTTCCAAGTCCCTTAAGAATGATGGGGAATTCTCAGATTTCAAAGATCAAGAAAAGCTATTTAATATATCATATAGAAGTTGATTTTTCTAAATTGGCAGATTTGATGAATTGATAGTCAGATACTTCTGAGTTTTTTTTTGGTATCCTTGCTTTGTTTGGAAGTATTTTAATGAATAATGAAACTTAGACTTTAAATGAAAAATACAGTTTTGAAGCTCTAATTTGCATATGACCTTAATTTTAACTGTAAAATTTCTTTTGCTTTTTTTAGGTCTAACCCAAAAGCAGCCCTTCCACCAGTATTTCAGGTGCATCTGTCAAGAAGTTCTCCTAAAGATATAAATGGTATGTATAAATGATATGCTTTATGATATATAATTTCTTGATACCCCTTAACATGTTCTACCAACTAAGCTAAAGCTAACTAGCCCTGCCTCTGAAATGGAGCATTTTCTCCTTTTAACCTTATTTGGACACCCTTCCTTCTCTGAAATGACAGAGTATCCATGTAGCTGTTTAGGTATAGCAAATGATTAAGAAGGAATAGAGAAGAAATCAGAATATGACAACCATGAGGGTGATAATAGTGAGTAGTGTTTTAACTTTGACTACATTGATGGCATACAAATTTATTTTTTGTTTTTTCCCTTCTACTTTAAGATTTTTTAAAAAATTGTTGCTTTAGATATGACATATACTAAACAGAGGTGTAATATTTTATATTATATTAAACTTTTTATGAGAGCACATATCTAGTTTTTTCAGTTAGCCCATCAAAAATATGATTTGGGGGGCAGCTAGGTGGTGCAGTAGATAGAGCACCAGCCCTGAAGTCAGGAGTACCTTAGTTTAAATCCGGTCTCAGACGCTTAATAATTACCTAGCTGTGTGGACTTGGGCAAGCCACTTAACCCCATTGCCTTGCAAAAAACTAAAAAAAATATGATTTGGGGGGCAGCTAGGTGGCAAAGTGGATAGAGCACCAGCCCTGGAAGACCTGAGTTAAAATGTGGACTCAGACACTTAATTGCCTAGCTGTGTGACCTTGGGCAAGTCATTTAACCCCATTGCCTTAAATAAATGAAAATTTAAAACTATGATTTGATTTGCATGTGTTTTACATTATAATATTCCATAAATACTTTTTATCAATGTTCTTATTAGACTATTGTAGTAATCCAATAGTTTTAAAACTGTTTTGTTAATTGAAGCCCTCTAGGGTTTTGTATAGAAAAAAAATGATAGTGGAAAATTTTACTTTTATAAGCTATTCAATTTTAGACAGGGATGGGAAGCTATTTTCTAAAGAAATTCTGTTCTGGCATAGAAACCTTGAATTGTGAGCCTTAAGCTGTTGGACCTTCTTTGATATTACCCAACCTAGTCTTGGATCCTTTAGAATAATCCCATACCTGAACTACCATCTAGAGTATTGAAGAAAGAGAACAAGGGGTGTTTTTGGTGTAGTAGATACTGGGTTTAGAATCAAAAGCCTTGAGATCCACTGACTTAATTGCCTGGTCTTGGACTATGACTTAAGGACTCAATTTCCTTACCTATAAGGTGAACATCATACTTTGCAACTTTGCTAGCTACCTCTTACAAAATTGTTGTGGGGATCATGTACGGTGTAATGTATATGAAACTATACTCACAAATTACTATATAAATGTCACTTTTGTTATTTTTTTATTATAGACTGGTCACTTCTTTGGACTTGTTTTCAAAAAAACGATTTACTTAAAATGTATAGATTGGACAAGTAATTTTTATAAACTAAGTACTTAAAAGTTTTAACATCCATAAAATTTGTGAGTCAGAACATGTGTCATTGCCTCTCTGACAATATTGTGTAAAACACACTTTGGATTGGAGATAGAAAGCTTGTTTTTGAAATGCATATTTTAATCATTTTTCTATAACAATTCTATCAGTTTGATGTTTCTGAATTACCTCTAAAGCAAGCTTACAGAATGTTAGCTATTATTTCCCTAATATTTCTTTGTGTGGCTACTACATCCCCTCCAATCTTTTTCGCTGAAATGGAGGTGAAATGAGCTTGCTCTTCTCCTTTGCCCCTTAGCCTTTCTGCCTCCCATATTCAGCCTTCTCAGACCTAGAATCCCCTGTTGTGTTTGCAGAAATAGTAAACTAATGAGCAGAAAAGCTATAGACAGATGTAGATAGTGTAGAAAGATTAGGTTTAGCATCAGAAGAGCTTGGTTCAGATCCTGGGTCTGCAAACACTGCCTATATAAGTTTAGGCAAGCCATTGAACCTTTCTAGGCCTCAATTTCTTCATTTATATAATGAAGATGGCCTTCCAGCTCTAAATGTATGTGGTTCTAGGTAAGGCTTTGTGTAATGAAGTGGTTTTTCCTTCATCTTTATACAAAATATTGAGTGTTTTGGTTAATTCTTTCAATCTTTTGCTTTGAAGATAATTTAAATGAAACTATTCAAAAAACAACCATCATGCCTCCTGTGTCTAACACTTATAAAATGGATGAGGTTCAGATGCGAATTAAGGAGATATTAAACAAGCATAACAATGGCATTTGGGTATCAAAGCTTCCACAGTTTTACAAAGACCTGTATAAAGAAGAACTTAACCAAGGAGTTTTTCAACAGTTTGAACACTGGCCTCATATTTGCACGGTAGGTTTTCTCCTTTTTTATCCCATCTTCCCAAATAAAATATTATAGTATCATCAACCATATTAGCTTTTATCCAAGGAGTACAAAGCATTTGTAGACATTGTCTCAATTTTGGCATATCTGAAGTTGATAAATAGCAAATGTTATCACAGTGTGATGGATAGAGGAACACAAACATACAAAAATCTGTCAACTTTTTAAAAAATTAAATTGCATTTTTTTAATCAATAAAATTCTCCATTCCTTTCTATCACTCCTTACCCACCCAATTGAGAAAGAAAGAAAAGCAAAATCCTTATTATAAGCATGTATAAGACAAGCAAAACATATTTCTATATTGGTAATATCCACCTCAAAAAAATATTTCTCAAACCTCTCGGGAGGATGCATGTTTTATTGTATTTTCTGGAGTCATTGTGCTGACCAGAGTTCCTAAGCCATAATTATTTGTCTTTATAATTTTGTGTTCATTGTATAAATACTTCTGGTTCTGTTCACCCCATTCTGCATTAGTTCATGTGAATATTTCCAGCTTTCTCTTATTTGTCTTCGGCACATCATTTGTCATTGAAGTGAATAATTTTTACAATTTTACAAATTTTACAATTTACAATACCTTTTGTCTATCTGGATGCAAGAAACCTGTTTCCATATTAGTTCTTTAGAAACCTGGCTAGTGGTTACACCAATGAGAAAGCCTAATTTCTTTCAGAGTTTTTCTTTACCATATTGTTATCACAGTATAAATTGTCATTCTCGATTCACCTCACTCAGTTCATTTAAGTCTTTCCAGGTTTTTCTGAACTATCCCCTTCATCATTTTCTTACAGCATAATAGTATTCATCTCATTTATATACCATTAAACCATTTCCCAATTGATATTTTCTGTTTCTAATTTTTTGCCAATATAAGAACAACTGTAAAAAGATTTTTTTTTGTATATATCCTTGGTTGGAGTTTGTTTTGTTTAAAACTAATCCCTCAATCTATGCCCTTTCTATTATCCCTCTTCCAAGTATCAGCCTCCCCACCCACACCTTCCTTCTTTTTTGTATAGACTTCTACTCCTGTACCTATTGTGAGATGATTATTTCTAACCTTTCTCTCCCTTTTCTAGTTTCTTCTTTTTTTTCTCCTTTCCTTTTTTCTTATAAGATCATAAAAACATAACAAAGCCACTTCCAGATCCTTTGTTTGAATAGACTCCCTATATGATTTCTGTGGATGAGAAAACAACATCACCTTGTTTAGTTCTATATGATTATTTCACTCATTCACTTAAAAAAAATTCCTATGTTTGTATTTCACAACTCTGATATTTTCAACAAGAATACTTAATAGTCCTCTCTTTCAGCAAAGATCTGGTTTTTCCCCCATTATTCTTAACAATAAGCCTATGTCCTTTCCTTCTAGAATATTATATTACAGGATCTTTGTTCCTTTATGATGATGACTACTAAAGTGAGTGTGATTCTGACTATATCTCACCAGTACTTCTTTCTTTCTGGCTGCTTGCAGTATTGTTTTTCCTTACCTGGAGATTGTAGATTTTAACTACACTGTTCCTGGCAGTTTTCATTTGGGTATTTGTTTCAAGAGGTAACTTGTAGGATTTTTTCTATTTTTTATTTACCCTCATGTTTTAAAAGATCTGCACTGGGTCTTTTTGATGATTTTTTTTTTTACATATGATGGCTAGGTCCTTTTTTTGGTCATGTGTCTCAACCAGTCCAGTTATTCTTAAATTACCTCTCAACCTCTTTTCCAAGGTCAGGATTTTTACTTTGTGACAATACATTTTCTAATATTTTTCAGCCTTTTGACTTTTTTGAACTTTTTTGTTGTTGCATGCTAATGGAATCATTAGTTTCCATTTGATCATTCTAATTTTCAGAGTGTGTGTTACTTGACCAGGGTTTTATCTCTTTTGTGCTGAATTAATTTAACTTTCTTTTGCTCTTAGATCAGAAATAAAAGAATGATGAGAAAGATGTAAATCATTCATTAGTCCACTTTAAATATTCCAAATGAATCAAATTGAGTTGGTTGAGGATTTTTATTTCTCACTCTTACTTAGATATGAATTGATTTGAGTTATGAGTTTATTTAAATTTTTGTAGATAATCTATATGGTTCTAAATTCTAACTTTCATGGGAAGTATCCAAAAGAAAGTATTTGTACACAGATATACATAATCTCTACAGGTTCTGTTTCCTCAGTTTTATCATAAATAATGGTGTTATCTTCACATATGTTGTGATTTTTTTCTCCAAAAATATTAGTTTAATTTGAAAATCTGAAAACAGAAAATTTTCCACAAAAGAAAAAATTGAAACTTTTTTGTCCAGAAATTCTTTGGGGACAAAAATGCCTCTAAATATTTCTGTGGTAGCAATGTAAGAACCCTCTGGTGAAAGTCCTCCCTTCCTCTGTCTCCCTGCCTTCAGTAAGGAAAGTGAGGTAGGTAACTGATGAGACTCCTTTTTCATTTGGTTCTTAGTCCCAAGGATTCTAAACAACTGTGACTAGGATGGGTGTGTTGATGCTAACCTATTAAAGCCATAAGTGGGAATTTTTGTTGTTGTTGTTGTTTTATTTTTGGTTTTAATTTCATATTCATTTCCATATCTATTCTTTTCCCCTCCCTTACTATGCTAGCCTTTCCTTGTAACAAAGGTTTAAAAAAAAGAAAAAAACAGTTGAAGGAAACCTACTGACACATCACCCATATCTGACAGCAAACATAATTTTTACACCTATAGTTGCTCACTTCTCTGATGAATACCAATTTTTTCAGTTCTTTAGGTAGGTAGATAGTGCAGTGGATAGAACTGCAAATCTGGTCTCAGGCACTTACTACCTGTATGAACTGGGCAAGTCACTTGTGTTTACTTCAGCTTTTTCATATATAAAAAAGTGGGATTGCAGCACCTACTTCCCAGAACTATTGTGAGGATAAAGTGAGGTAATATTTGTAAAGAGCTTATAAGACACAGTGCCTAGCAATATAGTAGGTACTTAATAAAAAGCTTGTTTCTTTCCCTTCCCCTTTTCCTTTCCTTTCCTTTTCTTTTCTCTTCTTCCCCTTCCCCTTACTTTCTTTTTTCCCTTTCCTGTTCTTTTTAACTTAGTCATTAAAATTATACAGCATTCAATTTCATTTGTTTACATATGTGTGATTAATTTGTTTACACTTCTATATCTTAGTTCTTTTTACTTCACACTTTTACTCATTTCATACAAATTTTGCCATGCTTTTCTGAATTTTTCTTATTTGTTTACAGTGCAATAATATTCTATTGTATTCATGTACCAGCTTAGCCACTTTACATTTGATGGGACACCTTATGTTATTTCTGGTTCATTGACATCATATGAAGTGTTGCAAAAAATATTTGGGTACACATGTTCCCTTTTTCAGTGTTTAACCACCTTGGAGTATATTCCTAGCTGTGTGATCTCAGGATCAAATAGTACAGATATTTTAGGTCCTTTCATATTTAAAAAATAATTCTAAATTGCTTTCTAGGATCAGGTCAATTTATAGTTCCACCAGTAATGTATTAGTATCTCTTTCTTCCCATAGCCCCCTCTACATTTGATTATTTCCAAATTTGTCATTTTTGTCAATTTATTTCAATTTGCATTTCTCTTAGGGACTAGAGAAGTCTTTCATATGATTATTAATAGTTTATAACTTGTCTTTTGGAACTGTTTGTTCATTTCTTTGACCGCTTATCTACTGAAATTTATGATATGAAATATTCCATAATACTAATAAACCTCAATAGATAAGCATTATGGCATTTCATATATATATGGTATCATATATTTGTTCCATGGGGGCATCCAGGTGTTGTAGGGAATAGAACACTGGGCTAGAGTCAGGAAGACTCATCTCTCTGAGTTCAAATCTGGCCTCAGAAACTTTACTAGCTACATGACCCTAAGCAAGTCATTGAACTTAAGCTATAAAATGATCTGGAGAAGGCAATTGCAAACCACTCCAGTGTCTCAGCCAAGAAAACTCAAAATGGGGTCACAAAGAGTCAGACAAGATTGAAAATCAACTGAGCAATTTCTCTCTTTCTCTCTCTCTCACACACACATACACATTCAGACCTATATCTGAGACATTTGATGAAATTTTCTCCATAGAAATGTTTTTCTGTCTTATTTAAGTAGGTGCATTTTTTTAAACTTGTTTTTTGCAAGGCAAATGGGGTTAAGTGGCTTGCCCAAGGCCACACAGCTAGGTAATTATTTTTAAATTTTTAAAAAAAATTTCATGTAACTGAAGTTTTATATTTTATGCATTGTGTTTTCCTTTAGTGCCCCTTCATTCCCTGTGGGAATTCTAGACCTCAAAAGGTATAGATGATTTTTAAAATGAATATTTCCTAATCTTTTGACCTCTGAGAACTGAATTATGTTTTATGAACTGATGAGAGCACAGAGACTTATGAGTGAAGCCTTGCCTGCTCATTCCTTTATGGGTGTTACTCTCTATACTCTTGTTCATTCCTTCTATTGGGAGATATTTGTAGATAATATAGATCATCCTGAGAATATTATAGCTGAAACTAGAGAGAGAACAACCGATAGTTTGAAATGGAGTGGATCTGCAGATGTTGATGAATAACTATTTTCATAAGAAATAATAATGGAACAACCACTTGTAATCACTAACTCGGTACAGGGTCATATATAAAGAAAAAGAATGGGACCTAATTGAAGTCAAGAAGAGAACATTTCCTTGATTCCTTGGCTCTTAACATTTTTATGTTTTATTCCAATATAAATTTGGTAGGAATCATTTATGTATCAAATGAGAGTTTTCAGAAAGATAGTGATAGGCCATAAAAATGGATCAGGTCTAGTAAGAAGAAATTTCATAGGAATAATGTAAAGTACTTAACTGTAAATTCCAAAAATTCAGGATTTGTGTGTCATGTTTAGACAGCAGTGCTAGTGGAAAAGAGCAGAGTATCTTGGTGAATAGTGACTTAATATGAATCAAGAGGATTTATAAGGCAGTCACAAAATCTAAATATTTTGGATTGTATGCACAAGAACACAGGTTTTTTTTCTCAACCTGAGTTCAAGTCTAGCCTTTTTGTCTTTGTATCTAATGAATTGCATCTGTTGAAGTGCCTGAAACCTTTGTAGGTGATTGCTGATTGATCAATACAAGATGATAATTTTATTTCAGTATGTTCTGAATAGCAATAACTGGCACAGCATAAAATGTTGAGAGGCACATGCTCACTGTATAAAATCAGTGTCTTGAAAAATGTCTTCTATCAAGTGCAAGTAGAAGTAGGGTTGGATATAGATAGTAAGATTCTCCAGCTGCTACTGTTTTATAGATAACATTGTACTGGTTACATTAGATACTAGTATACTCCAAGGTCCATATTTGTATGATTTGGCCTGGGCATTCATACTAGAAAACCAAAGTAAATGAAGAATACATACATATCACAATTATAGCCTGCACTGGGATCACTGTATTAACCCATTATTATTTATCTTTGACATGTTTTGCAAATAGAAAATGAACTTGGCCAGATTTACTGATTGGACTGGATCATATTTGAAAAATTTTTTGCAGTGCTTTGCTCTTCCTGTAGATCAGGGTGGGGAACATTTTTTCTGCCAAGGACCATTTAGATATTTATAACACCATTCACCTTCTTTATTTGATCAAACATTTAACTAATTCACCCCTCATAAACTCTTAGACTTACTGAATTTTGAGTCCCACCTGTGGTTGCCATGGAAGCACAAGACCAAATGATTTCACAGACCTTACATGATCCTGGGGGCTGGAAGTTCTCCACCCCTGCTTAGATCATGATATAGCAGTCTTGGAAAAAATAGAAATTGCCAGTGTGTCCCAAGACAGCAAAGGTATCAGTGGCTATAAGTAGGGTACAGTAATTGCTTTGTATATGGATTAGCCTAAAAGATAGTATCAAATGATATTATGCCTCGTTAAGGCAGGAAGGAATGATAGCTGCATAACCTGTTAAATTAAAAGAGCTAAAGAAAGTCCCTCCATTACATTATGTAGATCTTATGAAAAGACTTGAATTATGCAGGATGAAAAAAACAATTTTGTTTTTGCAAACTGCATCAGAAAATGTTGTTTCCACTTTGATAATATCATGGATCCATTGACATATATACTTGGTTTGGTCAGAGTATGAGGCAGGAAAGTTAACTCCAGGTTCTCTCATGTTGGCATACATAAAAGATTAAAAGTCTAATGTGCACCTGAAAAGGAACACTATAAACATATTGATACATTGGAACATCAAATTTTATATAAGAGCCCTAAGAACAGAACCTCACTCCTTGGAGATGGCATCCTTAGTAATTGCTTGTTGCTTGAATTAAAAAGGATCAACAGAAGTTCAGATATTGACTTTCTTACATCGAGAGAGAGAGATGATGGTCACGTGAAGAAAATGAAGAATCAGTCATGTCAAATAGCTTATCAGTCCATTACTAGAATAATTGTATAGCTTAGCTGTGAGGTACTTTAGAGATCAGCTACTGACTAAATCATAGTCCATGCCACTTCATTTTCAAGATGAGACAAATAAGGCTCAGAAAAGTTATCCTTTTCCCAGGGTTCCACATGATTCTCTTGAATGTCCTTTCCACCACATCACACTAGATACTTAACTATGACTGGTTCTGAAAGTATCAAGGACCTACTGTGTATAAGCTTGTGTATAAGTAGATAATGAAGAGATTGCAAAGATGAGTAAGTCAAAGTTCATACAGTATAGTAAAGAAGTTAAAAGAGCATTTAAACATAATAGAGTGTGAGCTAAGCGATGTTAGAGGCAAAAATGCTGGGAGTTGAGGAGGAAGAAATAATATCATGCACCCTCCACCGTCTCCTCATATTTAACCCAAGTCCTAATGACACATACATAAAAAAACAGGAATCCAATAGTCCCAGCCTTATGTCCCATGATTCTATGTCTACAACTTCTACCATAATTACTTTCATCATAAAGTAATGATGAAAATAAGCATGTCAGGCTTATTTAAAATTTTATACCACTTGCTTGAATGATACCCTAGTGACATGGTAGAAAATATTATTCAAGAAACCATCAGTGTGTAATTCTGGAGGGCAGATGTGTTCTTGGAACACACATACACACACACACACATAAACACATGCAAGCCTGTGTACCTACTGGTATAGAAAAGAGCAGAGAAAACCATCAGCAGATTCTCCTGCTCTATTAGGTCCTTTGTAAAACACTATGTTGAATCAGCAAAAAAAACTAGATTACAATAGTCAGGATGTAGTTTAGAAAATTAGCTGATGGATGTGCTTTCCATGAAATGCATTCTGAAACTAGAGAGTAATGTACTTTTAGTCAAATTCCAAGTTCAGGTTCTGCCTGAGACACTTATATGACTGACTCTCTGCCTTAGTGTCCTCATCAGTAAAATGAGGATAAATAATTCTACCTACCTCACAGGGTTGTTGTGAGGTTCATGTGAGATAATACTTGTTACATTCTTTGCAAATTTTAAAGTGCTCTATAAATTATGCTATAAATACAATGAAGTACTCTTTAATGATTATTTTAAACAACCTAGACTGGGTTTTTTTAGGGTTTTTTTTTCAAGGCAGTGGGGTTAAGTGGCTTGCCCAAGGCCACATGTCTAGGTAATTACTAAGTATCTGAGGTCGGATTTGAACCCAGGTACTCCTGACTCCAAGGTTGTTGCTCTATTCATTGCACCACCTTAGCTGCCCCCAACCCTTGGATTGTTTTAACAAATGCTTAGAGGTTTTTCTGATTTGGTTTTTGAGTTGCAGCATGGGATATACATTATGTTTGCACTTTTTAAATTTTATAGTTGATCTAAAAAGGTGTCTGAATTGTAAAATATATTTGTTTTCCCTTCCTTATGAATTGAGGAAAAATATATCTAGAAGTACTCCATTTAGAAAGAAGAGAGAAGCTAGAGTATCCTCTTTCTCACAAAAGGTGAAGTCAACCCTAAAAATAAAAATGATTTAGTTGGGATAGACCCAAGAAGCTCCTTGTCCGAGGTGAAGTGATGTTAGATGATGATAAAAACAAATGTCACCATTGAATGCACCAAGGAAGATCACTGAGAAAGATCCAAAGAGGGACAGTAAGCTTAAGGAAGTCACAAATTTAACTCACAAAATGGTTGTTTTAATTTTAATCCATTTTTGTTGGAATATCAATTTTTTAAAATAAGTTTTTGTTGACATCTTCTGGATTTTTAAGTCTTAAAAGCATTTTTTAATTATATGTAAAGACAATTTTCAACATTCGCTTTTTTAAGATTTTTGAGTTCCAAATTTTTCTCCCCCTTCCTCCCCAAGACAGCAATCTGATATAAGCAACATACAATTAGAAAATCAAATTATTGTTAAGGGAGAGAGCACTCAGCACTGGCTAACCTGAATCTTCAGTCCCATTTTGACCCAGTGTTGCTTCTAAACTATTTCCCCACCACTGGTCGTCAGTGAATTTTCCTTTGTTGTGAGGTTCACATGCTTATACTGTCACTTTCTGTCTTTGTAATCATCTACCAATTGCCAGGCCATTCTTAACTTTCTCAGCTTCAGTGCCTGCCTCTCATTTTCTTCATCCTTATCACATTCTTCATTCTTAGATACTTCTGATATTTATGGCCCTCTAGGAATGTCATGATTCATCTGCCCCTTCAAGACCAATAATTTTTTCTACCTCACTTCAGTCATTTTACTTTACAAGTATCTACTGTGGAGGGCAAGCAAGGCCCTTGGAGGGAAAGAGATAGGTAGCATGGACAAAACTGGCTAAACTACCATCCTCTCAAACAGACATCTCCACTCAGACAACCAAAAGCCTCACCACCAAAGGCCTTGACATTGGTAAATGATTTGGAATCAGAAGTGAGTGGATATGGTTTTTCCCTTTGGAAAAGGCCTTATCATTTGCTGCTGTATCCTAAGACTCATGGGACTTTATGTTTGTTATCTCATTAGAACTGTGAACTCCTTGACAAGCATTGTCTTCTTTTTTTCCATTTGTATCTTCACAATTTGGGCTGGACCTGTAGCAGAGCATTCTGAGCTTGTATTGGTCTGATTAGCTGCAGTCTGACACAATGTAACTTGTCTCTTACAAAGTGATGTTGTCTTCAATAATAAAGTACAAAAAAACCAACCAATCCATCATCCAGCTTAGCAGCAGCATCATAATAGTGTCTTTTAACAGATTAAGCATTTAATAGATATGTTTTTAAATTTATTCATGTCATGAATTATAGCACCTCCAATATACAGCTTTAATATCCTACCTTCTAATCACACTCTTCCATCCATTGTCTTCCCATTCAAAGTAAATGAGTAATTGTTAATGCTGTCTCACTCTGAACTCCAGTCCTCTCTCTGGTCCAAGTCTAACTTCCTCTCCCTTATTCTCCTTTCACATTGATCATGCTTCACTTGGCTCTATCTATGCACCCAGCATTTACATTATAGTCTACCAATTTAATCCTTCTGTAAGTGGCACCTAAGATCTCTCACCCTCCTGCCATTGTTTCCCAAACTGAACTCCCCTTTGCCCATAAATAATTAACTTTTCTTACTTGGTTTCCTCATCTGTAAAACTGTAAAACGGAAGTAATAGCCTTGCCTTATAGGACTTTTGTCAGATCAAGAGAAATAATATTTGTGGAACACTTTACAAACCTTTAAATGTTATTTAAATGTCAACTATTTCTTCATCAATCCTTTTCTAGATCTCTTAAATATCAATGGAGAAAGTCCTACCAGGACCACTGGGAAAAGTATCAAAATTCAGGTTATTTTCACCTACTGCACATTCATGACACACCAAATAAGTTGTTCTCACACTTGCAGCAAATGACCTAGCTTCCCATATCTTTGATTAAAATGAAACTTATCTGATATAAATTTCCTCAGATGCATAATTATATAGTTTCAGCTTAATTATATATTTTCCTTTGCTTATGCCTTACACATGCTACATCCCATCTTCTAAGTCAAATGCTCGAACCCTATCCCCTGTTGGCTCTTCCAGAAGCATTTTCAGTCAGATTTCCTCATCTGCCTACAAAATAGTCTTAGTCTTTCCATTACTTGAAAAAACAATTCCTTCTTTGAATCTTCTATGCCAAATAACTGACTTCACTCTCTTTTCCTTAACTGATAAACTTCTTGGGGGGCGAAATTGTCTCTGCCCTCCTAGTGGATAGAGTGCTAGATTTGGAGTCAGAAGAGACCTAGTTTTGAATTCTGTATTTGATACCAAAAATGTGATTTTTGAAAGCCTCAGAGATCAAATATGATAATGTATATGAAATGCTTTGCTCTACTATATAAATTTGAACAACAGCCATTCAGTCCCTTGGAGTCTGGTTTCTGCTATTCTTCTGATGCTGTCTTTTCAAAGGTCAGCTCCTAATTCCTAAATGCAGTGATGTTTTTTGGTAATCATACTTGGTCTTCTTCTTTGTTTCATTTCATATATTTCCCATATTTTCTTGGTTTTCTTCCAATTTCTTTAACTATTGTTTTTTTCACTTACTCTTCATCCTCTTCCCAGCTTTTTAGTGTGAATGTACCCTAAAGGTCTTTCTATGGAGTAATGTTCAAACATATAGTGGACATTCGAGGTATTCTGCCATCTGCCATTACTATACCATTCTGACCTTATCTCATATTCTTTATTTATATTATGTCCTACTGACACTGGACTTTTGGCCCCCATCCCATGTTTTCTCCATTCCTTTGCTTATACTTTTCTTTGTCCTTTATTCTTGTACTCCTTTCTCTTTGGCTTTTGAATTCTTATACAGACTTTAAAGCCTACTTAAATACTATGTCTTTCTGAAAGCTAATTCCTCATTCCCTTCCCTATGACTTTTCCCCTTAGGCTCAATATAACACTTAGTGAATATTACAGCTACCTATGAGCATCTCACCTCCTTACTAACATGAAGACAGGGACTGTTTTTGCTAAACTTTCTATCTCACTTAGCACCTACCAGAATGTGTCATCATATCCTGAATTACTTCAATCACAGAAGCTTACTTTCTTGGTTCAACACATATATTCAACATATATGTGTCTACTCATAAGTTGTATGGTGCTACAAAAGATATTAAGATGACCAAGAGATGTCCTCAAAACCTATAGTGGGGGGGGGGGGGAGCTAGGTGGCGCAATGGATAAAGCACTGGCCCTGGAGTCAGGAGTACCTGGGTTTAAATCCGGTCTCAGACACTCAATTACCCAGCTGTGTGGCCTTGGGCAAGCCACTTAACCCCATTTGCCTTGCAAAAAAAAAAAAAAATCTAAATAAATAAATGAACAAATAAATAAATAAATGAATGAATGAATGAATAAATGAATAAATAAAACTTATAGTAGGGGACCTAAAATATATCAAAATAACTAGAATATGAGAGTTTTTAAATGACACCGATTATTTTTAGTTTTAATAGATTTGGGTGCCTCTGAAGTTCTTAAAGATCCCAGCACAACAGAATAGTATCATTCAGCAGACATTTAGCAGATTGTGTGCCAAGATTACTTAGATTTAATGCCTTTAAAAGAATTATCTTTGTCTTTGATTACTATGATCAAACTGTACAAGTCTTCCGGAGATGTGTAATTGGTTAGGACTTCACTCTCATCTTGATAATAGTCTAAATTCACCTAAGAATGGTAAATATTGGCTTTTTTCCAGGTTTCAAGAACATCTGAGAAATCTGAGATCATAGATTTACAGCTGGAAGATACCTTTAATAAAGTCTAGCTCACTCATGGTTTAGATTAGGAAACACAGAGAGGTAAAGTCACAAGTAGTAGCAACAGAGCTGGGATGGGAACTAAGGGGCCTCTGACTCCATCACCAGCACTTTTCCCACTATATCACAGACCAATCTCCAAAGGAGTGAACTTTCCCTTCAGTGTCACCAGACTGAAAAAGAGAACCATCTCATGGCTGTCAGAAATTAGAAACCTGATCTGAAGAGAAATTGTCTAATAAAAGCCATATGAAATGACTGGCTTCAAATATTTTGGCTGTAAAATAGTCAAAATTATGAACTTGCAGAGTAATAAACATTTTCTGGAAAATTAAATATATGTGTGTGAGTATACATATCTGTATACAGACACATATGTATGTATGTGCATACATTTATACACATACATAGCTATATTTTTAATTGAGAAAGAACATGTTTTAGACAAAGTCAGGCCATGGGTCTGGATGGGCATCAAAGAAGAAAGGATCTTAATGCCTCAACATCAATTCTGATCTCCCATCAACCTTTTCTGATCACTGCCACTACTTATATTTGTTTTCTTTCTACTTCTGGTTGCCATTCTGTTTTCTTGTCTTTTTGGTCACCTGTTCTCTACTTCTCGTTTTTAGCAAAGAAAAGTTAGCATTTTTTAAGAGCTCTCACCAAAGGGGCAGCTAAATGGTACAGTGGTTAGAGTACCAACCCTGAGTCAGGAGGACCTGAGTTCAAATCCAGCCCCAGACACTTAATACTTACTAACTGTATGACCTTGGGCAAGTCACTTAACTCCATGGTCCCCCAAAACTAAAAAAGCCAATTAGAATACTCAATTAGAATATATATATATATATATATATATATATATATGCCAATTAGAATACCCAAATACCACTTGAAAAACCAATTTTCCTACTAAAAACAAAAGCAAAAAAACAATTTTCCAGAATAGTTTTTGAGATTTGGCAGTTGTCTTATATTATTTTGTTGTTAGTTACATTAAAGGAATATGCCAAACCACAAAACAGGGACTCTAAAATGAGAGTCTGATTCCAGATTATAAAAATGTTTATTGTCTGAGAAAAGCTTACAAAAGAAGACTCAAAAGGAACAACAGAGAGAGAGTTCTCAAATGTTTAAAAGAGGAGTGAGAAAAGGGTGAGATGATATAGTTTCTAAAAGCCCTTGGGTGGGGAGCAGGGAATTAAGGGAAAAGACATCTATAAATATGATGAGCTAGGGAATAAGGTATTTGGAAAGTCCCAAGTCTGCAGCTGCTGCTGTAGGCTGCTCTTGAGCTGTTCATCTAGTGTTCACTCGGGAAGGATCACTTGGTATGTCAAAGCCACCCTGGTCTTCAGAAATCTTTGAGTGATTGGTTGGTTGTGCTGCTCCCTTGCAAAAAAAGGGAAGCTTCAACACATTTTAAAAGCTATTTATAATCATTACAGGACTGATGTCCACAGTTGAATTGAGACTATATACAATCAAAGGCTATTTCCTCTCACTTTGTTGCTCAGAAATGTTTTGGATGCTTGAGGATGCTAAGAGGCTAACTTGGAGTAACTGAGATTCTACTATACTTTGTATCTAAGATTTATATTGAGTTCTGATGAATTTAAAAAGAAATAGAGGACTTTAAATCCCATGCCACAAAAAAAAATTCATGATAATAATTTAGGAGAAGAGTTTCAATTAATTGCTCTTTTGTTTTTTCATATCTCCTTTATTTTCAAATTCTTCTAACCTTTCCATTCCCAAAAAAATAGTCTCTATAAACAAAGAACCATAAAGGGGAGAGGAAAAGGTCAGCAAAACCAGCTAACATATTTCAACTGAGCTGTGGAGTTTGATGGTGTTTCAAACCCATAGTGCCCATCTTTTTAAAAAGGAGGGACCCTTTGGCACATCTATGCTGTCTTCTTGAGGCCAAACTTGATCATCATTACAAGACATTCTGTTGAGATTTTCTTCTTTGTATCAATTTACATAGCTTATACATGTTCCTCTGTATTTTTCATTTGCCTATGCTGTAGTAATAATTTGATTGCATGTGCATTCCAAAAATTGTCTAAGTATTGCCCAGTTGATTGGCCATCTACTTCTCCCACCCTTCCCTAATTCTTTGCTTTTACCAAAGGTACTACCATAAATATTTTGGTGGATATGGAATTTCTGTCTTTGACTTCCTTGAAGTAGTTAGTGACAGCTAGGTGGTACAATAAATAGTCTCCCTCATACATTCCTTATATATGCAAAATGCATCTAAGGTGGTTTTTTGGGGAAAGACAATGGTAGCTAGGGGACCAAGAAAGACAAGTAACTCAGAATTCTATGAGGCAGAGGTGAGGAGAGCATGCATTCCAAGGATAGGTGACAGATAAGCACTGATATTATTATCCCCATTTTATTATTGGGGAAATTGAGGCAGAAAGATTAAGTGACTTGCCCAGGTTCACACAGTTAAGTGACTGAGACCACATTTGAACTCAGGTCTTCATGACTCCAGGTCCAACACTATCCACTATATAACCTAGTTCCCTCTAAAAGGTGAATCTAACTGGATCATAGAGTATGTGAAGAGGATTGGTGGATAATAAGACTGGATAGGTGGTAAGTTATGATAGCTAATGCATCATATTTATCTCATGTCAAATAGGTACAGGTACCTTATCTTTGTAGATTTAAAAATGTCTAGGTCTTTAAAATAAATATTTGATCACCTAGTCAAAAGGCCATGTACAAGATACTTGAGGCTCTAGCAACATAGGATAATTACGGCTAAATTTGTACATTTCTTGAATAAGTTGAAAATTATAAATAAAATGAAATTCAGATTATTAATAATAATTGGAAAATATCATTTGCTTTATTTTATTTTTTAAAGGTAGAAAAACCTTACAGCGGTAGTCAGCAGGATGTGCTTATTTATCCAGCTAAGAGAAGACAACTTTTGAAAAGTGAAACAGACAATGAAAAAACACTTCTATCCCAGACACTGGTTCCAAAACAAGTACCTCTTTCAAAAGAATTTTCAGAAGTTAGGCCAGCTTCTATTAATGATGACTTTAAGCAGAAGGTTGCAGAACTGTTAGTAAAATATTCAAGTGGTCTTTGGGCAAATGCGCTTCCCAAAGCATTTGAAGATATGTACAAATTAAAATTTCCTGAGGATGCATTGAAAAATCTTGACTTGTTGTCTGATGTGTGCACTGTAGACCACATTTCTGACAATCCTCAAAAGGCCATTATTTATGCAAAACTACCAAAATGTACTGATGGGAATCTGAATAATACAAAGCAAAAAGTTAAAGATGATGACATCACATCCATGGTTGAACAAGAATATATGCAGATAGAAGAAGAAGAAGAAGAAGAAGAAGAAGAAGAAGAAGAAGAAGAAGAAGAAGAAGAAGAAGAAGAAGAAAGCCCCAGCTTTTCCACAGAAGAAATAATCGTTCCTCCTTTAATCATCCCAACTGAGCCATCACCATCAGTTTTGGTAGTTGAACTGAACAACACAAATGAAGTTGTCATCAGGTAAGTATTGCTTTATAACACATTACAGTTGTTTCTCTTGTGTAAAATGTTAAAATTTGTACCTGAAGCTTTTTGGCCATGAGCAGCTGTTCTTGACTAGGGTAATATAACAGGTTCCATGAAGCCTTTGATTCCAGTAAATCCAAAAACATTAATTTTTGCTCTACAAACTCAAGTAGTAGTCTATAGGACCCTTCCTTTTAGAACTGGAAAGAGGGGTAATATTTAGTGTCTGAAAATGGTGGTCTGTGAGCTAATCTCTCAAAGCATTAATGTTTCCTTGACCTGAAGGGCATATGACTGAGCTAAGTCTCACAAGTGACAGTACCAGGACCAAAGGACAAGTCCAGTGTCCTTTTTTATTAGATTCTGCTATCTCTTCAGTAGACTTTATCCTACATCATAATGCATACTAGACTGGGAAAGACATATGGTATAGAATTTAAATTATTCTTACTGTATTTTTGTTCTCGAGGAAGTTTGTTTCTTTCTCTTTTTTTTGAGATTTTTTTCAAGGCAATGGGGTTAAGTGGCTTGCCCAAGGCCACACAGCTAGGTAATTAGTAAGTGTATGAGGTCGGATTTGAACCCAGGTATTCCTGACTCCAAGGCCAGTGCTCTATTCACTGCATCACCTAGCCACCCCGAAGAAGTTTGTTTCTAACAAAGAAGGAAGAAAATTCTATAAAGGAAGTTACAGTAAATTGTACAAAGTGTTTTTGATTTTGAGAAGTCACTATTACCTCTACAAATGTAGGAAATTCATAGTAACTGCCAGAAAGATGATCCCTTTGGGGGCAGCTAAGACGTGCAATGGATAGAGCACTGGCCCTTGGAGTCAGGAGGACCTGAGTTCAAATTCGGATTCAGATGCTTAATCCTTTCTTAGCTAGGTGACCTTGGACAAGTTACTTAACCCCATTTCCTTGCAAAAATCAAAAATAAAGAATACAAAATAAAAATATGGTCCCTGGCAGAGTGATAGAAATACATGCAACAGGGTAACTATAATCTTTCTACTGAAACTGGGAAAATAGTGAGATTTGAGAGAAACCATTCTAAATTAGGCAATGAAAAATCAAATATTGATGTCAGGAATTTCATTTTACAGACATTGCTCAGAATATAAATCATCTCTGAATCAAGGCTACTAATCTTTAACTTTTGTTGTAATTTTTTTATACTGGATCAGTAAGTAGGGGCTTAATAGTAAATACTATGTATGTTTTGTTTTTTTAATTTTGTTTTCTTTTGGTAAGATTGAATGGTTTTCAAAATGAACTTTCTTTTGACCAGCTTGCATGTGGTCCTTGGATTCTCCAGATTTTCACTGGGCTCCTTCTACCTGCACATATGAATAATCACTTCCATCAGCCATAGTTCAAATCTGAAAGTGATGTTTAGTCAGAAAATGTCTAACATTCTTGGCATGTCATGAATTCTGAATCAATAAGCCTGATGCCTTGGAAGCACACTTTGGTGTTGCTGAAGGAGAGTGACTTTATCACTGGGAAAGTCTCCAGGGAAGAAACTGAATGACCATTATTTGTCATAATTTGGGTATAGATTAAGAACCAAATGTCCTCTGAAGTCACAACTCTCTAGAGTTCTTTTTGTTCTGTATGGTAGTTTATTTGCATTTTACTGGTGTTAAGATAACTCCTTATTAAGACAGTGCTGTCTTCCCAGGTTTTTTGATTGTTGGTGCTGGAAGGAATGAAGTGAGAATCAAAAAAAAGCCCTTGAAATTCAGAAAGTACTGTAAAAATGAACAGCTAGCATGTATTCTCCAGATTATTTCATTTGCTCCTTTTTTCCTGTGACTAATGCAGGTATGTAGGCAAAGACTATTCTGCTGCTCAAGAATTAATGGAGGATGAAATGAAAGACTATTATAGTAAAAATCCTAATATGACATCAGTACAATCTGTGTGTGTTGGACAGTTGGTTGCTGTAAATGCAGAGGAAGATGCTTGGCTGCGTGCACAGATCATTTCAGTCGAAGATAATAAAATAAAGGCAAGTAATATTCTTAACACAAAAGGATTTTTAATGTACATTTTAATGCAAATATTGGTTCGTGACCTTTGAGATATATATATATATATATATATATATATAATTTTTTGGTATATTTTTTAAAATTATTTCAATCACTCTCATATCTTAATTCTTAGACATAACCCTTTGCAAGCGTGAATTTGGAACTAGATCTGTGACTTAATTGATTTAGGGTGATTGTACATATGGTGTTTTGGCAGTAAGCAAAGGATTATAGATTGAGACCTGGGAACAGGCTAGTTTAGATCACAGCTTCTTCTGAATATCCTTTGAACATGGCAAACAGATAAAATTTTACAGAAAGGATTTTGTATTAAAGGGTAGCCTTCTTGATCTTTCTCATTGCATACTATCCTACTTTTGTTTTAAATTGTCTTTGGAGGGGAAAATTCCCTATAGAGTCAGCTCAGGACAGTTTCACTGTGTGCTGATTTAAATCACTGACACACCTCCTCTCTACTAAGTCAGGATTCCTAATGATTAACTCTGGCTGCTTTAAGTATTGAGGTGGGAATGGCTACCAATCTGCAAACCATTCTGCTTTTCCCTGCACAAAGACAGACAACAGTCTTGGTTGACAACAGCTAGTGAATTCATTTCACTATTATCTATTTATCAATCACTAATCTCTGTTTCCTACCCCAATTCTCAATTCGACCCTTTGATTCCCAGGATTTTTTTTAAATTATCCCTTATAATAAATAAGCTTGGTCAAAAAAAGGTGTATATTTCTTTCTGCATCTTTAGTTCATCAACTCTCTGCTTTCATTGCATTCCAAAAGTTTTGGTATGTTGTCTCTGTAATTTTCTTTGATGAAATAATTATTTCTATGATTTGTTCTTTGACTCATAAACTCTTGCATTCAATGTCCATTTTCATTTCAATTTCTTCATATTTATAGTTGTTAATAATTTTTTATTTTTAATATTTGATCTTTCACATGAAAAAATAGAGCAATCACATGGTAATTTTTATAAAGTTGTTATGCATGTCTTAGAAAAATGGATACTTATTTTTTAACCCATTTAGCAATCACTAGAGATCTATTATATTTAGAAATAGGGATCAGATCTGTGATTTCACAGGTATTAGAAGTTTCCAGGTTCTATCAATGCAGATCAACACCTTCTCTGAAACTTCCAGTCCAGAGAGTTGCCTAGAGGCCTGGAAAAGTTCAGTACTTTGCCCTGGTTGACACAGCAAGGATGTGTCAGGAACAGAATTTGAACCTAGGCCTTCCGAACTCCAAGGCCTGCTTTCTGTCCACTATGCCATACTGTCTCTCAATTACTTTTAATTTGTCCAAAATTCTACACAGGTCTTTTCTTTTCTTGCTTAACATTTTGTTAGATCTGTCTTTGAAAGGGTACACGAGGTCTCCAATTCTTATAATTTTACTGTCCATTTTCCTCTCATTTGATGAACTTTTCCTTAGATAACAATATTTATTTGGCCTTTATTTGGGCAGCTAGATGGCGCAGTGAGTAGAGTGATGGCTCTGAAGTCAGGAGGACCTCAAATTCAAATGTAGCCTCAGACACTTAATAACACATTGTCCTGGGCAAGTCACTTCACCCTGACTGTCTTGCTTCCAGGGCCATCTCCAGTTGTCCTGATTCATATCTGGCCCCTGGACCCAGATGACTCTGGAGGAGAAATTGAGGCTGGTGACTTAGCACAGCCCCCCCTCACTCCAGTCTAATTTATGTGCATGTCTTGACATCACCTCCCTGATGTCCTGGCCTTCTTTGAAAAGAACAAGCAAACATCATCTTTTGATATATTTATGTTATTTCATTGTTTCTGGTGCCTTTAAATACCTAAGTCTTTTTCAAACATGTTTGTTTTTCCTCTCTAACCCCTCTTTTTTGTGTCCACCTAAAGCAGAGTAAATTCTGTTTCATTTCCTCATTTTAACTTGAGGGAATCTGAGTTTCAAATACATCCCTAAGTAAACAACTTATGTCAAATTTTACCTTCTAATCTATTCTTTTCCCCCTTCCTTCTTTTTCATGGATAAGTTTATACTATTCACATTCCTAGTTGATGATTGTCAAAACATATCCTTTTATTCTTTTTCATCCCTTTGCAACTCTCATTACCTTTTTTATTCTTTTTTTTTTTGGTTTTTGCAAGACAATGGGGGGAGGTTTAAGTGACTTGCCTAAGGTCACACAGCCAGGTAATTAAGTGACTGGGGTCAAATTTGAATTCAGGTCCTCCTGACCCCAGAGCCAATGCTTTATCTATCCACCTAGCTGCTTTCTCCTTAACTTTAAAGAACATGATTAAAGAGAAAGATTGATTGTTGTCATCATTAAAGCTCTATAATTGAAATGATCTGCTTCTACCCTACTGCTCTCATTTTTCCCCCCTCACCCATCCTGATTTACCTTTCCTTTCTTTGCTTCTAATCCCTCCCTTTACAATCTCTATTCTTTGAAGTTTGTTTCTCTTAGTACAGATATTTGCTCCCATATTCATCTCTGCTGCTCCTACCCATTTACTGAGTTAAACATAATGCTATATCAAATTGTACGTGTGTTTTCTTAACTGTTTTGTATGACTCACATAAGAGTAGGTTCATGTGATAGTCACTTCTCCCCTAACCTTTCCTCCATGTTTGTATATTCTTCTCCCCCATGTCCCAATTATGAAAAATAGAACATTCCTTCTCCTTCCTCATTTCTTCCTGATTATATTCCTTTTTTCTTAAGACCATCAGAAAGGTATAAAACCACCCTGCAGGCCTTCTATTTTTCTTATTTACCTCCCTCGGGGACCCTTGAAGACAATAAGGTCTGAAGGGACACTTGTCTCTTCCACCTCTGTAGAATGCAGGCAGTTTCATTATTATTTAGCACTTTTTCATAGCTCAATTCTATTTACCTATCTAGGTTTCTTTTGACTCCTCTGTTTGCATTTCAGAATATTCTCCTCAGCTCTGGTCTCTCTGGTCTTTCTTATGAGGAATGCTTGAAAGTTCTCTATTCCATTAAAAGACCCATTTCACCCCATCCACTCTCTCTTTTCTCTTTTTGGAATACTGTATTCTAAGATTTTCTCATCATTATAATAGTTGTTTCTAAGTATTTATATTATCCTGACTTTGATCCCTTGATACTTGAACTTTTTCTTCCTAGTTACTTGAAATATTTTTATTCTTTATCCTGAAAGTTCTAGATTTTGACTTAACAGGTGGTTTTTTCAGTTTGCTATTAACTTCCTGACTCTTCCTGCTAGAGTCTATAGAGTCTTTCTAGTTGCACTAGTTTATGATAGTTTCTGGGAAGTTTTCATTTGTGATTTAATGAAGTGTGGTATCCAAATTTTTTTTATTTGGATATAATTTTTGAATAGCCTAATAGTTCACAAATTATTTATACTAGACCTATTTTCTAGGTCATTTGTGTTTGATAAAGATACCTTATATTTTCTTCAGTCTTTTGATTGTGTTCTAACATTTATTGTTGTATCCTAGAATCACTTGAAATTTTTTCATTTATTTCTTATTTTTAAAAAATCAATCACTTGGATAAGTTGTGCCATCTTCCATTGAAAGCTTTTATTCTTTTAATACCTTCTTGGGGGACTCACAGTTTTTTTAACCTCTTGTTTCATTTCTTCTAGATAGTTTTTTAGTTCTTAATGGCCAAAACCATTTTTTTTCTCTGGGGCTCAACTTGAAGTAGTTGTAACTGTTTTTAGTGTACTTCCTAACCTTTTTCATTGTTTATTTCTTTATCCTATTCAGTATCTTTTTGTTTACTCATTTTAATTTTCAGTTCCTTTGTCCAAGGCCAAATTCCATGCCTTCCTATACTATTGAGCTGAAGTATTCAACCCTTGTTTGATCCTCTTGACCTGGTTTCATGCCACTGACTTTCACCTCTGCTAGTACCTCTGTACTCAGGGTGGTGCTGGATTTCAGGTCCCCCTGTATCATCTGAGTTTGGAGTGCTGTGATCTTCAGGACCTTCTGGAGCATCCCAGTCAATTTAATATGAACTTGTACAGACACTTGTTCAGAGTCCTGTCTGAATCTTGTCAGAGTGGTTAGAGCTTCAGGTTCTGACTTCAGGGCTTCTCTCTCCAAACATTCTAGACTTGTTGGCCATCCCTGCACAATAAAGAGCCTGCTGGTTTCAGTATTCTCTGAATGACTTAGATTGCTATAGGCTTCTGACTCCCTTGGACAGGCTCACTCAAAAGACTGCTCATCCCCACATCCACAGTCAGAATGCTGCAGGTTTCCAGGTTATTTGGCTTCTCTTTCTCCTCACTCCAGGCTTTCTGATGCCCTTGGAGCACCACTGGTCCAAACACTGACAGACTTCTGATTTGTTTACCTGGATTCACACTGATTTTCCTTATACAGTAGTCTTTTAAGCTTCTGGCTATCTTTTTTATGCAGTGAGCTGTGCTTCCTGTAGTTTATGTTTAGAATTTTTTTATCATTATTGATTGATTCTATTTTTAGATCTTTACTGGGAATACACATGAGAGAATTACCTACCATCCTTAACAGAAGTTTTGATTCTGGTATTCTTAGGACACTGTCAAAATTCCTTTCAAGTAGCCTTCAATGTTCACATTATGTCTTTTCACTACTTTTTCTCCAGCTATCCTCTCCTACACATTAAAAAAAAAAATTCTCTGCCATATAGAATGCTAACATTATTTTTGTTTCTGATAACACTTCCTAAGTACAAACAACTCTGAATCATGGGCCATTTAAATAAGTCCTTGCTCCTAAATTTTCTAACTTTTGCCTTAGTTCTGGTGTCTTACAATAGAGCTGAACATAGAAAACAAGTTCCCTGATTGTTTGGCCATTTTTTTTTCTTATGAAAACACTTAGCTATTTAGGAGGGAGGAATGAAGGAAAGAAGGATGAATTTGCTATGTGCCAAGCAATGCTAAGTATTTACAATTGCCTCATTTTATTCTTACAACAATCCTGGGAGGTAGGTGCTATTATTATCACCACTTTACAAATGATGGAGCTAAGGCAGATAGATATTAAGTCCAGGATCAGAAACAGGATTTGAACAAAGGTCTTCCTAATTCCAACACACTTTCCTGTGCCACCTGAACTATTAGGCTGAATCTAGAAAACTATAGCTTATTTTGCTAGATCTACTCTTTTGTAGAGAAAGCTTTGTGGTTTCTGTAGTCCCGTCTGGAGAAAGATCACTTAAACACTATAATGATAGTATATCTGCTTTTAGAACTTAGATCTTGATTGTCCGTTATATTGGAAGGGAATATTTGTTCAGGCAACTAAAAGCATCAAATGGCTAACTCAGCTACTTCAAAATTTATTAGCAAGGGGAATCTTTAAACCAGCTAGGTTCCCATATCAGCCTACTATGAGAAACATTCCTATAGTACTTTTACATATCAAGATTCTATCATGGACACTCTATATTATTTTTTTTTTTTGGTGATCTTATCAGCTCCAAAACATTCACTAATCTCTATGTAGATGATTCTCAGAGTACTTTACCCAGCCATAACTTCTAGTCTTAACTTCTCTAATTCCTTATTTGACATCTCAGATTGGATGTCCCATAAACATCTTAAACTCAATTTCATATTTCTCCCTTCAAAGCCTCTCCTTTTCCTCTCTAGAGTATAATCATTCTCTCAGTCCCTCAGCCCTACAACCTAAGCATCATCCTTAGCTTCTTACTCTCACCCCCATCCAAACAGTTGCCAAATCCTCTTGATTGTTCCTTTGCAATATCTCTCATATGCCTCCTCCTTTCCTCTAAGACTGTCCCAACCCTGGTATAGGCCCTCATCTTCTCATATTTAAATTGTTGCAATAACCTGTTGATTGAACCACCTGTCCCAAGTCTCTCCCCACTCCAGTCCATCCTTCACACATATATCAAAGTGGTCATCCTGAAATGCAGGTCTTGACCCATGTCTTACCACACACATATGCACATGCCATTACTGTTCCTCATTACCTCCATGATCAAATATAAAGCCCTTTGTTGAGTTTTTTAAAACTCTTCTTAATCTGTTCCTTTCCTACCTTCTTTACAGTCTTCTTCCACCTTGCTTTTCTCCAACTATTCAGTGATTCAGTGACACAAGATAGTCCATGTCCTAATTCTCTACATTCTAACTGGTTGTCTTCTCATATCTCTCCCTGTCTTCCTTTAGGTCCTAGCTAAATTCTTACCTTTTGCAAGAAACTTTTTCTCTTCTCCTTCATGTTCACGTCTTCCCATTGCAATTGTCTCCAGTTTCTTCCTACACATCTTACTTATTTACAAGTGTTTGCATGTTGTCTTCCCCATTAGGCCATAAGTTCTTTGAGAACCAAAAGGTTTTTGTTCCTTTTTGTACATTTTTGGTGCTTAGCACTGAATGTTGTGCTTATAAATAATAGAGGCTTAATGTTTATTTCCTTTCTTGCTTCATCTGTCCTTATATCAAGCCCCTAAATCTCTCTCTCTTTACCTTTCACCTACTGATTCTAACCACTGAGGCCAATCAGAACCAAGTCTTTCTTACACTTGTTGGGAGTTAACATCTCCAGGCTAAGAAAATTTATTTTTTTCACTTTATCCATGCGTTATATGGTTTATAGTCCTCTGATCATACTCATGATTCTTTTTTGGAAAATCTGAGTTCTTTTCTGTCCTTTTCCTAAAAAGAGCAAAGAACATTGTGTACCCTGTTCAGTCTGACCAGGATAACATGCAGTGGAACAATCACTGCCCTCAAATGTACTTCAGTACTATGCTTCCTTTAATGCAACTTACGGGGATAGCATTTGCTTTTTTGATTTCCATGTCCTAACTTTTTACTGATGTTAACCTAACTATCCCCTGTTTTTTCTGGATTGTTGTTTAGCCACACCTATCTTAGAACTTATTTTCATTTGTCCCTGTTTTATTTCATCTTACTAGATTTGGTTTATAGTTTAATGTAATATTTTTTGAATCCTGACCATTATTTAGCAAGTTAGCTCTCCCTCCCAATATATCATCTACAACTTTCATAAGCAGATCTATAACTTCATCCAAGCCATTGGTATACGATGCTAAGGGCAGATCCTTCAGATACTTCACTAGAGAACAAATCAATTTAAGATTGACCTGTTAGTGACTACTCTTAGGGTATGCCCATTCAACCAAGTCCAAATCTGCCAGATGATACTATCATCTAATTTTTTAATGGAATTAAATACTACCCTCTTAGTAATAGATGTACTATCCTTCTGATAAACTCTGTGGAGTTCTCATTTTTCATTTAGCAGCTTCTGTATTCCCCATCATTTTAATCAAACCAGTCTTGGTGTTTGCAAGTCTTCTGATCCAGATAAGCAATTGCATGCTGTATATCAGATCTCTGAAAGCTGTCCTCTCCTTTTCTGCTCCACTGTTGCCAACTGTGTGTTGGCTCAATTTCCCCTCCAAGTTAGCAACAAACTGTTCCTGCCCAGAGAGACATTCTTTCTAATCTTTTGACATTAATTCTTCTAGTATTCATTTTGCCTTGGGGCCAACACATTGGTTGAATATGAATATTTAGCTAGAGAGGATGAGTCTGTGATCAGTCCAGCATACTACACCACACATTGCCTACCTCACTCTCACATCCTGTCTATCTTTTCTTCTTACAATAACATAGTCTAATAGATGCCAATGTTTGCCACGAAAGTGCATCCAAGAGGTTTTATTGCCTTTAGGTAAATGGAAGATAGTATTTGTGATGAGATGATGAGAGATGAGCAAGTTTTCAGTAGAAGGGACCATTGCTATTGCTGTTTCCAACTCTATTCCTCCCAAGGACTCTCTGCTATGTCTGGTAATCTGAGCTTACTCTAGCATTAAAGTCACCCAGAATTATAAACTTGTCCTCTTTTGGTACATTAATGTTAAGGTTCTCCAGGTCTTCATAAAATTTTTCTTTAGCTTCATCAGTATTCATCTTGGTAGGATTATAGGCTTAGAGGGATGTTGGACTCTTGACTCAGTAAGAAGGCAGATGAAATTCAATTTTATGCAGACAATAACAAACCAAAATGCCTTTATGATGCCTTGAAAGCTATTTATGGACCATAGACATCTCATCTACTTGATGCTAATGGATCCACATTGATTAACAATAGGAACTTGATCCTAGAGAAATGAACTGAACACTTCCATAGTGTTCTTAACAGACCATCATCCTTAATGCAGAAGCCACTGACCACTTACCTCAACTTGAAGTCAATCAGTCCCTAACTGAAATTCTAACTGAAAAATAGGTTTTGAATGCCATTAGGCTCCTTTCAAGTGACAAAGCACCTGATGCTGAGATCTACAAGGTGGGAGGTTCCATTGCTCATGAGATTTTCCATGTTATATGGCATAAAGAGAATTCAAGGCTTTCTCCACTGTCCATCTCTACAAAGGTAAAGGGAATAGATTGTCCTGTGGCAATCACAGGGGTATTTCTCTTTTAGTCATTGCTGGTAAGATCTTGCCAGAGTCCTTCTCAATAGACTGATTCTTCACCTGGAAGTTGATCACCTTCCTGAGAGCCAATGTGGCTTCAGAAAGGGTTGAGGAACAGTGGATATGATGTTTGCTGCCCAGCAACTCCAGGAAAGATGATGCCAGAAACAGAATAGAGGTCTGTGTACAACATTTGTAGATCTGACCAAGGCCTTTGATACCATCAGTCATGAGGGTTTATGCAAAATTATGTCAAAATTTGGTTGCCCAGAGAAGTTCATCAGTATTGTACATCAGTTTCATGAGGCATGCACACCTGGTTTCTGAATAGTAGACAATGCTCTCAAGATTTCCCAGTCAGTAATGGAGTAAAACAAGGTTATGTCCTTGCTCCCATACTTTTTTAGCATGATGTTTTCAACCATGTTATCAAACGCTTTCACTGAGGATATACATGGCCTCAATGTCAGCTACTGCATTGATGGCAAATTCTTCAACTTAAAACAAGCCAAGATCAAAGTGGAGGGAGTGTTGGTGCATGATCTTCTGTTTGCATATGACCGTGCTTTCAATGCAACCTATGAAGCTTGAAATGCAACAAAGTATGGATCAATTCTCTGCTGCTTTTACTAATTTTGGTCTAACACTTAACACCAAGAAAGCACAGATGCTCCATCAGCCAGCACAATACCATCCACATGTGGAACCATCCATTAAAGCAAATGGAGAAGTTTTGAGTACTGTGGACAAGTTCACTTCATTGGCAGTGTCCTTTCCAAGGAGGTGCGTGTTGATAATGAGATTGACATGTGCATTGCCAGAGCTAGCTTAATATTTGGGAGACTCCAAAAGAAAGTATGGGAGAGAAGCAGTATTAATCTTACTATCCAACTGAAGGTCTACAGAGCCATTGTGTGACCTTATCAGTATATGCCTGTGAAACTGCACAGTCTACCAGCACCATGTCGGGAAACTGAATGGCTTCCATTTAAATTGTCTTAGGAAGATTCTGAAGATCACCTGGCAGAAGATACCAGACACTGAGGTCCTTTCCCAAGCTAAACTGCCTAGCATCCCAACATTACTGCGGAGAGTGTAGTTATGATGAGTTAGACATGTTGTTAGAATGCCAGACATATGCTTGCCAAAAAACTATTTTATGGAGAGCTCACACAGGGAAAGCACTCACAAGGAGGTCAGAAGAAGTGATAACAAGGCACTCTGAAGGTCTCTCTGAAGAACTTTAGACTTCATTGTACAGCAGTGGGAGACACTGGTACAGGACCACCCAGCACAGCATGCCCTCCTTAGTGAAGGGTCTGAACTCTATGAGGAAAGCAGAATTGAAGCAGCTCAATCACAATCATAAGTTTAGAGAACCCTCCCCAGGTGTTTACATGGACTATTTGTGCCCAACCTGTAGTGGAGCATTCTGAGCTCCTCTTGGTCTGATCAGCCTCAGTCAGACCCACTGTAATTTGTCTCAAACATAACAATGTCATTTTCTGTTTTTTCAATAACGAAGTACAAGAACCAATTATCTCATACACATCTCTCCACCTTGGCTCCAAGTATCTTACAGGAGGCTTTGTCAAATGTGTTGCTGAGGGGCGGCTAGGTGGCACTGTGGATAGAGCACAGGCCCTGGAATCAGAGTACCTGAGTTCAAATTCGGCCTCAGACACTTAATAATTATAATAATTACCTAGCTGTGTGGCCTTGGGCAAGACTGACCCATGACCTCTTTCCTATATTTTAAACCATCACCCAGAAATTCAAATTCCATCTTCAAACAACCATTTTTAAAAACAAATAATTAACTTCCCAGATTTTTCTTTTTTATGAATCTTTTCCTCTCTTATAGGTTCAAGCAATAGGAGATTCTAGGTATTTAAATTATACATATTATTTCCACTCAGTCGTGATAGGATATTTTCCACTCAGTAAGCAAAAAATTTAGTTATCTAATTAGATATCCCCCATCTTTTTATCTCCTTGTCAGTGCTCTCTATCTCTCCAGACTTTACTTCCAACCTCAAAACTTTGCCTCTGGCAAAGTGTACTAGCACAGTGAATAAGACTTCTACTTCACCCTTTCCTGTCCACCATCATGCCATATCACCAAATTCATACCTTCCCCTTCAATCTTTCTTATTTCCATTGCTTGTTCTGAAAACAGTGATCAAATCAAGGTGATGATTCTTGAAAAGGACTATTCAAGGGACAGCTAGGTACTGCAGTGGATAGAATACCAGCCTTGGAGTCAGTAGGACTGAGTTCAAATTTGACCTCAGACACTTAATAATTACCTAGCTTGTTTGATTTTGGGTAGGTCACTTAATCCCACTGCCTTGAAAAAAACAAAAAAAAAGAAAAGGACCAGTTAAATGATAACTCTGTGACTTCTCTGGTCAAAACACCCCTCCCTGCCCAAATGTCCATATGTATTATTTATGTTGTCTTTCTCTATTAGAATAAATGCTACTTTATATAGACAGGACATAGAAAGGAGCAGAATATAATGGTATAATATAGTAAAAAGATGGAGTCAATGGATGATAAAGGAAACTACTGGGAGGAAGGGAAAGGAATTGAAGAAAAAGCTAAGAAATTTCACATAAGAGTCAAGAAAAAGCTTTTTCAATGGAGTGGAAAGGGGGGAAGGCAAGGGGGAATGAGTGAGCTTTCATTCTCATCAGAAATGGTTCAGAGAGGAAATAACATATACACTTAATAGGTTGAGGCGTCTGTCTTACCATGGAGAAAAATGAAAAGAAAGGGATGGGATAAGGGGGAATGGGGGGAGGGAAGGGGGATAGGTGATAGAAGAGAGGGGAAGATCGAGGGAGAGGATACTCAGATTCCGCACGCTTTTGGACAGGGCCACAATGAAAGGAGAGAGAAACTAGAATAAATGAGAGTGGGGAGGAATAGAGTGGAGGTACAGGTAGTAAAAGCAACTGTGGGAAAAATATTGGAATCTGAACACAGACTAAAGTACATTGTTGGGGGTTTTTTCTCCCTACTTGGGGGGGAGGGGGGTTTATATTTACTTTTATAACACATTCAGTTTCAATCAATGTATGGCATGGAAACAATGTAAAGACTATCAGACAGCCTTCTGTCGGGGCAGGGGGGGAATGTAAAATTCAAAACCTTACAAAAAATGATAGGTAGAAACTACTATTGTATATAATTGGAAAACAAATAAAATGTTAATGAAAGATAAAAAAAAGAATATATGCTATTTGAGGGCAGAAAATATCTTTTTGCTTTTATATTCTCCATGCTTAGCTTATTGCCTAGTATACAAAAAGTATGTGATGTTTTTACATCCATTAATTCTTTTTTCTATACTTCAAGAGCCGCTTGGCTTTTTGTCCCCATTTGTCCCCATCAGAGAATCCTGACTGACTAGGAGCAAAAGAGGATATCAGGGAATCAGAACTCAAAGAAGGAAGACTGAGGCTAGGAGAAAGGGATAAAGGGACATTGAAGTTAAATCAAAAGTAATGGTCAGATTCCCATCCATAGTATGCTTATATAACGTGATTACACTGAATTATTCTGAAGGATATTAGAAACCAAATAATCTCATTCACAAAGTAAAATTTTCCTAGAATATTCTAGTTCTGGTGCCATATTTTAACAGTTAATTAAAGAATAAAATGTGAATTGGAAATAAGATGAGTCCTACATTATTATATGTTTTTAAAAAATAGTAATAAAAAGTTTAGTCTAAATATTTTGTTTCACTCTCCTCATTAGGTGTGCTATGTTGACTATGGTTTCAGTGAAACTATAGAAAAGACCAAAGTATACAAACTAAACCCAAAGTTCTGTTTGCTCTCCTTCCAAGCAGCAAAATGTAAATTAGCAGGTAAGTAAACTTTTAAAAGTAATAAAAATGTAATATTCTTAAAGGCACCATGGATATAACAATATCGATGCGTTTTATACATATATGTACACACATACATATATGCATATATATATATTTATTATATATAATATATATGTATATGTATTAAATGACCTAGCTCCAAAGTTCTTGAAGAAGTGTTTGTCCAGTTACAGGGAGAAGTAGATAGCAAAGCTATAATAGTTGTAAACTTCAATCCTAGATAAGTCTAACAAAAATTTAACTAATAAAGGAATTAAGGAACTGGATAGAATTTTGTAATTGTTATGACATCTCTAGTAATTACTGAATGAGAACAGAAAAGAGTTTCCATATATTTTCCAGCTATATGTGGTATCTTTACAAAAATACCACCTTTATTTCATTGAAAAGTAATAGATCTTTAACAGAACATCAAAAAACACTCATAACATTGAAAGGTGAGTGAACTTGCATTTGGGCCTAGTGGTCTCTTGGATTATTCTCAGCTAGGACTTCTATTACCATTTTCCTGAGATTCTAGTTTATTTCTGAGAGTATAGTTGACTTAAAAAATAATTGAAATGAAAAGATAATGTGTCATACAGGTCAGTGATCACTCCCTATATACACTGAGTAGTTGTAGAACTACCACATAGCTTTTTTTAAGAGTTTATGACACTTTCAAACATTGTATTTTACCCATTTGTGGACACAATTTCTTTGCTTGTCTATTTTCCTCATTAAGGAAGTTACTTGTTAGCCAGCTGAGTGGTGAAGCCCAAATTGGGACAGGAGTTCTCATTAGGAGCACTTTAAATAGTATTACAAGTTGAGTGTACAAATTAACTCATAGAATCTTTGTATTTAGAACTAAAAGAGAGCTTGTCTACTTCAAATCTTTCATTTTTCAGATTAGGAAAAAGGTTCAGAGAAAGGGGGAAGTGATTTATCCAAGGTCACTTGAATATTAATTAGTGTAATCAGTATTAAAATCCTTAATTCTTAATTAAATTAAAATTCTTAATAAATGTGTGTATTTGTGTGTGTGTGTGTGTGTGTGTGTGTGTGTGTGTGTGTAAGTGTGTTGTACTAAAGGTGAAGAGAGCATTCCTCATTTTGATAAATGGGTTGGGAAGAGAGCATTCCTCATTTTGATAAATGGGTTGGGAATAAAGGATATGACTGGTGCAGAGGGATAGAATTAAGAGGGAGGAAATGTGACCATTGATGGTTGTGACACATTTAACTTATTTGAGTAGTTATTTATATGACAACTAAGGAAAAAGCTGCTTCTCTCTGTGTCTTTGTTAATCAAATCTTTCTCTTTGTCTTGGAACTTTTTCTCTGGGTAAATACATTGTAGCATATTTTTGTACAAAACTTTAATAAGAAATATAGGTGAAAACATGGACACAAGTTGATTTAAAATTTAAGAATTTTACAGTGAAATTGTCATTGGTTGAGCTGGGAAATAAATACTAAAAATAGTATTCAATTGTTTTTCAGGATTAGAAGTGTTTAATGATGACCCCAGTTTAGTAAAGGTGGTTGAATCTCTAGCCTGTGGGAAGATATTTGCTGTAGAAATCTTGGAAAAAGCTGAGATTCCTCTTGTGGTCTTGTATGATACATCAGGAGAGGATGATATCAATATCAATGCCACCTGCCTAAAAGCACTATGTGACAAAACACTGGAGGTGCACCTTCAGGTACTGTGATGATTGCCATTGGCTTTATGAACTGTATATGACATCATTACAAGAGAAAGTTGAGGTACTTTAGACCAAGTGTTAACATGAATTGATTTTTTTTTATATCTTAATTGCAAAATCCCATGAACAAAAAGAATTTTTTTAGTATATTGCTATTTGGAAGAAGTGAAATACAATTTATCATTATGATTGAAATCAAATTTTAAATTCAAAAGCCTTTTTAAAAATAGCTTAAATTTAAACTACTTTGAAAAATGGAATATAACTATAAGGATAGAAAGAATGCTTTCCAATGCAAATTTTCAAACATAAACTATTTTTTTTAGATTTTTTTTCTTTTTCTTCTTTTTTTCTGGGCAATGGGGTTAAGTGGCTTGCCCAAGGCCACACGGCTAGGTAATTATTAAGTGTCTGAGGTCGGATTTGAACCCAGGTACTCCTGACTCCAGGGACTGTGCTCTATCCACTGCGCTACCTAGCCACCCCATAAACTATTTTTATCATAAATTCTACTACATTTATCTTAGTTTACCATGTGATCTATAAAGAAATGGAGATAGCACTGAAAATGCTTCACAGTTTCTTAAGATGAAAATTAGAGGGGGCGGCTAGGTGGCACAGTGGATAGAGCACCGGCCCTGGAGTCTGGAGTACCTGAATTTCAACTCAGCCTCAGACACTTAATAATTACCTAGCCGTGTGACCTTGGGCAAGCCACTTAACCCCATATGCCTTTCAAAAAAAAACCTTTAAAAAAGATGAAAATTAGAAAAGCAGCTGGACCATACAAAATATATATGTATATGTGTATATGAATTCATTTATATATCTATCTATAGCTATACAGACATACAGAAATACAGTCTATGGAAGTATTGGTTCTCAAGAGATCTGTAATAGAGGAAGTTAAAGAACAAAGGATAAAAACACCTATTATATTCCCTCCCAAAAAAGTGATTGTAAGGTCATGAATTACCATTTACTCACATATACCTACTTTCTCATTTCTGAAGTATGAGTTTATGAAGTATGAAGTATGTTATTTCACATTTAGAAGGTATTTGAAAAGGTAAACACATACAGATCACATCTTCACAATTGCATCATAGAAAGGTGCATTGAACACAGTGAATTCATACTATGTTTATTGTTTATCAGCTGTTAAAAATGTATTTAACTCCTCTGGCATGATGGTCAGAGCACTGTTCAGGGAAGTACAAGGTTCAAGTTTCCACTTAAACACTTAGGTGCTTTCTAAACCCAGAGCAGGCCATTTAACCTCAACCTTATTTTCCTCATCTGTGAAATGAAGATAATAATCTCTCTCCTGAGTTTGTTTTGAGAATACATGAGATTTCATATTGAGAGGGAGATATATATATATAGAGAGAGAGAGAAATCTAGGTAGTCTTGTGACATATATATGTATATGGACATATATACAAATATATTAATCCATAAATGTATGCATGTATTGTTTTTCAAACTTTAAAGCAATTAAAGCCTTTTTTGCCAGAGATGTTTTTTTCCCCACTCCAAAATGAGAACAGAACAAACCAAAAAGGAAAGAAAAAAAGATTATTAACAAATAAGAAGAAAGAAATGGTGGGGAGGAGGGGTGGTGGAGATTAAACAAAAAGAATGATCTTGTTCAATAATCCTTTATCAATCACAGGTGAGATATGAAACAGAGAAAATTGCTCACCAAAAGTGTTTGCCACAGTCTAGATAATTATGTTTGTTAGCATCTAAGTAGCATAATGGGTAAAGTCAGCAAGATAGGAGTTCTCATAGGTGTATATCCCTGGGCATGGTATTGAATCTCTAAATGAGAATATTAAAAGCACTTACCTCCCAAGGTAGTTGTGAGGATCAAATAGGATATTTGTACAAGTGTTTTGTAAAAGTGCTATATAAATACTAGCTATGTTGTTGTTGTCATATGGTATTATATTGATTGAATCAAGATCAAGGATACTATAAAACTTCTTTAACATCATCTACAATTTCTTAAAAGAGTTCATAAAGAACATTGATTGTCCAGATGAAAATGCAGTTAGATGGACAGTCTATCCTAGACAGATTTTTGTGTTTCCATAGTGATTTAGGCTAAAAAAATTGAATAAGAAGAAAAGAACCAACTTCCTTTTGGAAAATACATAATACTTTCAGTAATCTCAGACTGTTCCCTGAAACAGAAAGTCATCTTTCTTTTCTCCCCAAATACTGATATTCTTCCAGTGATGCTGTTATGGCTTGAAATCATGGAACACCATGAATTAGAATTGCAGGTGATCCAAAGGGCAATGAAGACCATTAGTATATCACCAAAGATGACTTGAGTGCAAGTAGTATAAAATGTCCAGGAAATAGATGATTGAAAAAGGTGGTGTGCTAGTCATGTGGCAAGAGATGGGCATGACAGATAGCCTATGGTCTGCACCACATACTAATAAATATAATCAGCATTTTGAATTCTTTATGGAAGATTTGTGAGAAGACATGGATGAAAGTTGTACAGGATTGAATATGTGGATAGATTCTAGTCTCTAGTGTCAGTAAGATCCCAGGTCCTTTGAAATATGAAGAGTTTGTCAATTTATCTGAAAGTTTCAGAACATAAAATAACTAAATATTAGTATTTTCTGGAAGGAAACAGATAAAAAAAGAAAGAAAAGCAATAGTCTCTAGAATACTCTGAGAAAAGTGAGGGCACATCCCCCCTTTTAAAACATTTTAGAATGGTTGGATTATAGATATTAATGTATATTTAATGGATGACATGATATTTGAATATTTAATTCTATTAACTCAGGGTTTGTTTTTGTTTCTTGCAGGCTGATGCCATGTATACAAGTGTGAAAGTGACCAATATTTGCTCTGATGGAACTCTCTTCTGCCAGGTTCCTTGTAAGGGTCTGTCCAAACTCAATGACATTTTGCATAAATTAGAAGACTACTTCCATTGTAAGGTGAATATACACAGTATCTTTGAAAATATCAATATGAAGGAGATATACCATTAAAATCTTGAAATTTTGTTCTCAGTCCCAAAGATATAGTTGTGTGTAAGTTTTCACTAAATTTTCTATAAGTTTCCTTTGGGGGGGGGCAGTTAGGTGCTGCACTGAATAAAGCACCAGCTCTGGAGTGGAGGACCTCAGTTCAAATGCTAACTCAGACACCCGATACTCACACTAGCTGTGTGACTTTGGGCAAGTCACTTATCCTATTTCCTACAGTAGCCAAAAAATAAAATGAGTTTCAATTGAAGATATAGACGTTGTGAAATAGTTATAGTTAATTGGTTAATCCACAAAGCATTTATTTTGTTTTCTCGGAGGCCCCTAGGTTAAGTGGGAGAGGTGTTAATGACACAAAAGATGCAACTTCTTAATACAATCAAATAAACTTGTTATCTACCCACCAAGAACAAGGAAGACTCTAAAATGTAGTAAGATAAAGCTCATGGTCTGTAACTTTTCTTTGAAGGGGGGAATACAAAAACCTTTCTTCTAGCTCCTTTGAGACCTCCAAAACTTTGACACTCTGTTAGGTATAGTTCTTATTCAGATTAAAGTGTAGGGTTAAGCACCCATTATTATAACACTGTCTGAATCCGTGTTTGTATTTTTAATGATAGCATTATGGCATTTTATAAGGTTTGCAACTCACTTAAATACATATGTTCTCTCAATTTCTATTTTCTGCAACATGTAGATACATGAGTCAGAATGAAGATTTTCTAGTAATGATTGTAATAGTAATAACACTAGAAGGCTATTCACATTTGGAATAACTCTAAATCTGGCTTTCCCTTTTGCTTATTGACTTGGATTCTGGGACCAGATAGAATAAGTCTAAGATTTATATCTTATACCAAACTTTCATATATTTGAAGATAGTTAGAATATACCAGTCAGGTGGTTTCTACTCCAGCAAAAACGTTACTGTTCTCTATAACAAATAGCATGGCTTCTAATCCTCCTACCAGTCTAAATTCTTCTGAACATTTCTCTGGTTTAGGGCTTTCCTAACTTTATTTAGTGTGATGGACATCATTTGGAAGTCTGGAAAAACCTATGGACCTCATTTCAGAATAATGTTTTTAAATACATAAAATGCATAAAATTACAAAAGTTAAGAAATATAAAGTTGTAAATTGTTTCCCCTTCTAAATTCCAAAGCTCTCCTAAAACCCCTCCTCCATAGACTCCTTGGGGTTCTATGTATCTTTAGGGTTAAAAACCCCTTCTTGTCAACATTTTTCTTTAAAAAACAGTTAGATTCAAATATAATGCCTCAATTTCAGCTGTTGTCTGATCAGGAAAGAGCATAGCACAGCACGGTACCTAGCATATAAGTAGACACATGATAAATTTCATTGTTTTTTACACAGTGTTCATGCCAGTGCAACCCACAATTATAACTTTAACCCAGTTCAATGAAACTCTAGGTCTTTTTCACATTGTTTTTAATGTCCTCCTATATTTGTGATGTTATTTTTTTTAATTCAAGTATAGAATTTAAAATTTTCTAATTAAAAAGAGACAACAACATGGAGCAGGTAGAATTCTAATCCCGGAGTCAGGAAATCCTGAGTTCAGATCCTGCCTCAGATATTTGCTCAGATAACCTTTCTGTGTTTCAGTATCCTCATGTGAAAAATTAGGATAGCAATAATAATTGTTATGAGGGATGACCTTAAGAACCTTTTGCAAGCTTTACAGCACTTTATAAATGTGAGTTTTAAGTAATATATCATAATTGGCCCATTGTTCTATCAAGACCACAAAAATATATGCACAACTATCCCTTCTGTCTTTGATATATCTAATTCAAATACCTCACATGAAAGAAGGATTAATAGGTAACATGCTGATATTCCATTTATTAATTTGTATATTGATGCTGTGATTGACATATTTTTATTGGGTATTAAAATTGAAATTATATATTTTGTTTTACAGAACATGACATCTGAGTACTTTGTTTCATTACCTTTCTGTGGGAAAATATGCTTGTTTCATTGCAAAGGAAAATGGTCCCGGGTGGAGGTAAAATTAGATTGTTTTATTTGCTAGATTCTCTTTGATTCACAATTGAATTTGAGTTTATTCAGTATAACAAAAGTTTCAAGTAAATTAAATCTTATTTGGCATGACTGTAAAGGTGAAATTAGTCTAATTTCATGAAATTGATGAGTATGGCATAATTCCATTTAATATGAATATGTACCAAAAGTTTAAATCTTATTACAATGGTTATATGCAGGTAGTCTCCAACTTAAAGTATTCTAAAAGTTCATTAATAAATCACTTATATGAAATAAGAAGTACTTTCTCAATAAAAACAGTTCTATACTTGGTAAATAGTATCCTAGACCTACCTAGAAAATCCTTATTAGACTTTTTTTCTAGGTAACTAGGTGACACAGTGGATAAATGACTGAGCTTGGAATCAGAAAGACCTGAGTTCAAATCCTACCTTAGACATTTAGTTTCCATGATCCTGAGCAAATTATTTAATCTCCATTTGTCTTAGTTTCCCCATCTGTTTCTTCAGGATTATTGTGAGGATCAAATGAGAAGATATTTGTGAAGTACTCAACACAGGGCCTGGCATATATTTAGTATATTCTATAGAAATGCTAGCTCTCATTATTTAGTATCATTGTTATTGTTAAATACATCCAAAGTATCCTAGAACTGAACCACTAAAGATAATGGTCCACTTCCCTTTCTGTTGCTTCTATTCCTGCTTCCAACTTGGTTTTTCTCTCCCTCTCTGATCCAATGTAGAACAACCATTTTTGAAAAGTTTTCAGCCTTTTTAAAACTGATTTATCAAAGGGAAATACTGAAGGACTAAAATACTTTCCAATACTTCCTTTCTCACCTTTTATTTTTTTAACTTTGACTTGGCAGAGAAAGATAAATGTGTCAATATTAAATGACAAATCTTGGTACACAGAAGACTACAAAAGACACCCTTTGATATACTGGGAAAGAATACTTCACTTTGATTTATAGGTGCCAGGCTCCAGTTAAACAAGTCTTTTAACTTCTCCAAGGGGATTTACTCATTTACAAAATAAGACAGTTGGGACTAGATGACTTGATGACTGATCTTGAAAGTTCCTTCAGATCTAAATCTACAGACCCCATGAAAAGGCTTTCATTTTAGAAGAAAACCATGCTTAAGTTATCCTTGATGTCTAGATATACAATCATAGAAGCTGGCCTAGGGCAAGAATAATGAATAGAAACTTCTAGAGAGATATGGGATGATGACCAGAAAGAATGAACAGCAGTGTCGGGGCTAGAAAAAAGACGAAGAGATTTGCCTTCCCTTCTTTCTCCCCTTTAACTGCTTAAGTCCAACTACTAAAGATTCTAGGTTCTGGGTTATTGTGGAAGAAAAAGAAATAGAACCTTGTGAATATATATGTTTTATTTTCCCATTTGTCAGTCAATAGAAAGTGGAAAGAAGGGAGCTCCCACATGATAATATGGAAGGAAAAATTCTCTTTCTGTCATTTAGTTTTCCAAATTGAATTTGTAAATTGATCCTTATTAAGTTAATAAACCTGAGTCAAATTGGATATATTTCAAAGGACTCTGATTGAATATAAAGTGAATATAAAACATGGAATTGTTCAGTTGCCACAGTTCTTTGATCTGTAGTGTATCCTATGGAAATGCCCAAGTATTCTATTGAAAGATGCATTTTTCAAATGGACTTATATAGCTTTTTATTATGATTTTATATAAAAAGTATTTACATGATTGCTTATGTTGCTGTTTCACTAATTTACTAGGTACTAGTAGTCTAATCCTGAACTGTTTTTATATTCATATTTACAATTTTGAGTACTCAATATATTGTCTGAAGACTAATATGGAAAGAAAAATGCAAGACAAATAACTCTTGTAGTAGAAATTATTTTTTTCTTGAAGCATCTTCCTTGAAAACTGTTAACTCTATAGCTTATCTAAAATTATTATGTCATTAGATATGTAAGTATAGATTGCTTTATTCAGTCTTCATTATTAAGAGCTCCCTTAGGATAGGATCTAGTCATTGGAATGACATCACTGACTCTGATCCCTAAATAATTTCAAAAGGTTTAGATTTACTTCTATTTGTAGCTTTGCTTCAGATGATGGAATCATAAACATTACAAGTTCAGTTACAAGCCCTAAGCTTCCCAGAGTTTGCCATAAGAGAGCCAGTGAAGCAGAGTTCAACCTTTGGTTCCCAGTTTGGTTAGATTCTGTAATGCAGTTCTCTTGAAGGTATATAACACTTCCAGATCATGGTGACCATCAGTTTCAAGTTTAATTGTGGTGGTCTAGTGAATAGAGATGATAGTCTGGTTCCATCCAACAGGGCCTTTTGTTCATGGAGAGACAAGGATGAAAAGATGCTATCCTTTCTGTAAAGAATAGATGAACTTTAATGTTAAAACTGTACATTGTAAGGATACTACTAAGAATGGGAAGAATTATTTCTAGAATAAAGCCCAAGCCTCCTGCTAACATGTTAGACCAAATAAACTATTCATTGCTTCCAGGTCAGTCTCTTCACTTTCACTTGAATGCTAATTCCTACCTGGGCACTTTTGTTTATACTGGTTTCCTGCACCTGGAACATCCTTCTCTCAGGATCCAGCTTCTCCAGGAAACTTGTCTTAGACACTAGCCCTATACTAATGCTGTCTTACAGCACTCTCATTTCAACACTTAGTTGTATATTGCCTAGAACTGCTTTTATATGTTTGTCTCATCTCCCCATGATAATGTTGTTACAACTGTGAGCACTCCCAAGAGGACTTAGCCTCTGCCTGTGCTTACAGTTTCCAGGGGAGCCACAAAGGACTCTTAGTTCATCTTGAGATTATGGACAACAAGGGAGCTGGTGAAATGACATGCAGAGGTATGTGCTATGTTTGTCTGCCTTCCCACACTTACAATTTGTGTGTGCAGACAGGAAAGATGAAAAGACATGAGGAAGACAAACATAGCACATACTCCCGCATGTCATATCCCATTAACATCTCAGCTTAGTAAAGCAAAGGAAGGATCCCTGTAGATATTGGAAGAAATATTATAGGAAATTAGCAAGATTCCTGGGCATTAAAAAAAACAGGTATCAAGATATCGGTTAATGGAAGATTGTGAGACATAATTAAAAAAAAAAAAAGGAGAACCCATACTCTATGCAACAATGTAATAGGAATCTTTGATGATGGAAGTGGCATTATATACTCAAACACCAAACAGGATTCTTGCAGGTGAAAGGATTATTAAGTGCAATGAAATCCTACCAACCAGGAAGAATTTGTTTGAAAGTAAACTCTCTGGCCTAATTGAGAAGAGGAAATCAGATTAATTGGAAATTTGAGGAGGAAGGAGTAAAATGCACTAAAACAAAATATTCAAAATGTAATTGCATAAGGGGCGGCTAGGTGGCGTAGTGGATAAAGCACCAGCCTTGGAGTCAGGAGTACCTGGGTTCAAATCCCGTCTCAGACACTTAATAATTACCTAGCTGTGTGGCCTTGGGCAAGCCACTTAACCCCATTTGCCTTGCAAAAAAAACCTAAAAAAAATGTAATTGCATAATATGTTGGTGAAAAGGAGGTATGCAGCATTTCTGAAGTGAAAATAACAGATTGGGCACTCTATTCTGAATATGCCAGTAATTTAAAGTAGAAGTTGTACAGAAAGTAATCTGGAAACTGTAGGTCAAGATGGATACCTCAATATGACTTAATTCATGTATTGGAATTCATGACTAGAATATATCAGTGGAAGACTCGATCTCACTTAAGTATAACAGAATGTAGCTTTTAATAATTGAATTTTTCTTTTACTTTCTGGCTTGGCAGACAATATATACTATATACAAAGTATATCTTGGTTTAGGCAAAAATATTTAGTAACATTTTTCATGAAATTTTGGACTATATGATAGTATATTAGTTGCATTTAAATAATAATAATTACTCGATTAAAGGATCAGTGTTAGCCTAAAGAGGAGGGTGGTCTCTCAGTAAATACAAGAATTTGTCCTTTTCTCTGTCCTATTTGACAGGTTTTTGAGGAGGTTTTGGTTCTAAATCAGCGATTTGGATTAAAATATAAAGAACATGTTAATCAAGTTTGTGAATCTCATAATTATGAGCCAAAACCAGTATGAAAATATTTAGTCTCTTTATTTTATGTTAAAAGAATCAATTTTACAAGCACAGGCAGAGTGAGACCTATCTTGACAATAGTTTATCTTAAAAAAAAGTACACTGAGAGTTTTAATCTCAAGCATAATATAAGTTGGTCATGTGACCAGATACCAACAAACACAATTTTTGGTTTCATTGAAAGATTATAGCATTTCAATTAGTAATAATAATTTTATTCTTTATGTTGGCCATACTATGTCTTAAGTTATGTAACCAATTATGGGTGCCACATGATAGTAGGAATATAGGAGAACAATTTGGCTACAGAAACTTTCATTCACAAAATAGTTGAAAGAATTGGGGATATTTAACTTGGAGAATAGGAGAAATTAACAAGGCGCATGAGTTATATTCAGATATCTGAAGGGGTTATTATGTGAAATCTTTATTTTGTTTTGTTCTGAAAAACCAACAATTGAAATTAGGAGAAAGCAAATTACAGCTAAAAATAAGGAAGAATCTACCTCTTATTTTAATGTCTGCCATATATATCCCTCCTAACCAACCAGTATTTTACCAATCCTCCCTTCTGTTATATCAAAAATGATATGACACTTAGTACAGGGACTGTTAACTGAACCTTACCTACATCTATAGAGTTAGTTTTTTCCCAAAAAAGTAGAACATATAAAAATAACAAAGTAAAAAAGCTTATTTTGACTGTGATTTAAAGAAATAAAAGTAGCTGCCTCCTAGCCAAGCTTTAACTGATAGTGGTTATGTCAGTTCTCTTTTGACAGAGATGGTTGCTTTTGTCTTCCTTGCACTGAAGACACCTAACGTTTACCACTTGATATGGATGCTTCATAAATGTTTGTTGAATTGAATCTAATGAGCCTTTCTTGAAGACTTAGGTGCAGGGGCAGCTAGATGGCACAGTGGATAGAGCACTGGCCCTGGAGTCAGGAGTACCTAAGTTCAAATGCGGCCTCAGACACTTAAAAATTACCTAGCTGTGTGGCCTTGGCCAAACCCCTTAACCCCATTTGCCTTGCAAAAAAAAAGACTTAGGTGCATATGTGTTCAACTCAAACTAAATGAAAACTTAACAATGCATCTTTGAGTCAATCAGTTTAATACTGTAACAAAAATGAAAGGGCAGGAAAATGAACAAAATATCGCTGGATACAAATCTTTCTGAACAGTTCAATGGTGAGGAACAGAATCTTTGACCCATAATTGATGTGTCTTTAATGATAGCATTTTAGTTCTTCATGATCTCTGCAGAGTGTAGATCATACTACATGATTGCAAGTATACGTGTTCACAGACACACACCTATACTGGGATACTTCCCAATTATCTTATGGATGGTAGACTTCTAGCATCATACATTATCCAAATTAGTAATTACTGAGATCTAAATGATTGTTTTTCCCTAACATATAATACAGTTATGTGGCTTCACCTTTAGTATGATATGATGCTTCCCTTCAAGTTTCTCTATGGAATTTTCTACCCCTTTGCTGATGGTTCTTTTTGATATCAGTGTCTGCTGCTCTCCATCTTCTTTGTAACCTTCTGATTAGCAGTGCCACCTGCTTCTTCACTTTTCCCCCTTTTCTCCCAATTTTCTCATTTCTTGTCTATTCTGCTTCTTTCTTCCATGCCTGTTAATTTTCTTATAGAATAGTGTCCATTAAGTGGTAGGTATATATATATATATATATATATATATATATATAATATATCCATTACTTTGAATTCATTTCAACATTTTTATATCAATGACTTGAAAACTTATCAGATTTCTGAATATTATAAATAGACAGGATGATTGAAAAAAGATTTTGAAAGGCTAAAATGGTGAACTACAACTAAGAAAATGAAATTTTAATGGAGATAAATTAAAACCCTATGCTTGAGTTAAAAAAATTACAAGTACAGTGAAAATGTAAAATTTTATATGAAAATTAAAGAGTTTTAGTTGATGGACTGCATTAACAGAAATATTAGTGGTGAGATAAGTGATAGTTCCATTATCTTATGCCTGGTTAAAAAAAAAAAATCTGAGTAATTGTGCCTAGTTTAAGATGTCACATTTTAGAAAGGATATTGAACTATACTTATCAAAAAGATGACTAAGATGTCCAAGTTCCTCAATAACAATAATGATAATAGATAACATTTACATATCACTATATGTCAGACACTGCACTAAGCATTTTATAGTTATTATTTTATTTGATCCTCACAACAACCCTGAAATATACTTGTGTTACTAACCCCAGGAGAAAACTGAAGTATAACAAGGGTTCTGTGACTTACCCAGGGTCACATAGTTACGAAGAGTCTGAGGCCATTCTTCCTGACTCCAGACCTAGAAGGGTGCTATATGAGATAACAGTTCAAGAGCTAGAGAAGCTTTATTTGTGGAAGAGAAGCGTTGTGAGTTGGGATTTTTGGCACCAAATATTTGGAGATTTGTCAAAAAGAAGAATAATTTTAAATTTTTTCTACTTGACTCTGGTGAACAGAATTAGGACAAATGTATAAAATGTGATAGATAAAAGTGAGATATAGTATTCAAGATTTATAAATTTAAGCACTTGAATCTTGAATACTATCATGAGATGTTCTCTCCATTGATGCAGATTTTAACTATTCACTCTTAATCATCTTGTGCAACTCTTGATCATGTTCTCCTATAAATTAATCACCTGATATCCTGGAGACTGTCTTTACTTCTAATATACCAAGAATTCCAGTGAAGCATTCAGGCTATATAAGTTGTTATCCCTCACTTTTGCCATATGATCATTTCATTTTTATAGATTATATATGTAAATATAAACAGATTTCATTTTTTATCTTTTTATAGATTTGTGAAATGTGCTGCTTCAAGGGGTAGTGAATTTCCCATTAATGGAAATCTCCAAATAGAGACTGAATCACCACTTTTAAGGATATTCTAGATAAGATCAAGCATGGACCAAATGAACTCTTCATTTTTGAGATTCTAAGGTTCAGCTGGCTAATCATTAACAGTGATCCTGATATCTGCTCATTTCACCAAGTATAATCTCTAGAATTTTGTGTTTTAAGCTCCTTTTCTTGTATTTAGTAACAGAAATGTGACAGTCTGTGCTATTTGAAAAAAAAGATTTATATAACTTTATTTTAGAGTACTTACTACTCAAAATACTATAGTGAATCTGTGGGTATTCCCTCATCAGTGGAGATCGCAACTCATCCTTGTATGCCCATTTGTTTGACTCTTGTCCATATCATCCTCCAAAGAGTTCATTCTAGCTTGCCACTCTATACAGGGAACCTTGTTTTCTTTCAATAGCATACAGATACCAATGGAACTTGTGTTATACTTCCTTCTTGTCACCTGGATAGACCATATTCTTCTTATTTTCCCATTTCTTTTATGATAGATTTAGTTTGAATACTAATTTGTTATGTATTGCAACCTACCTGCATCCACTATGTATTTCTCAATTTCCCTCTAATTATGCTCAGTTTTAAGTCTCTGAAGATTTACAGTTTTCTATTACTAGGTTAGTAGGGTTTTATAAATATAGCAGACTATATTATTTGTTAGTTATTCAATCATACAGAGTTCTCAGTACTTCCAAACTAGGTGGTACAGTGGATAGACCACTGGTCTTGGGAGTCAGGACAAGACAGATACTTGACACTTAGTAGATTGTTACGTTGGGCAAGTTGTATCCAGGTCCATCTCCAGTTCTCCTGATTGATATCTGGCCACTGGACCCAGATGGTTCTGGAGGAAAAAGTAAGGCTAGTGACTGAGCACAGCAGCCCCCTCACTCAAATCCAATTCATGTGCTTCATTGCATTACGTCCCTCATGTCATGATTTACTTCAAAAATGAAGAACAAACATCATCAGGGGCCCTAAATAATAAGACTCAATAACACTTTGTCCAAGAATGTACAATTATATGTATTGGTTTAGAAGTATAGTGTTAGTGTAAGTTCAGAAAAATGGATTTTTAACTTGAAAAGATTACATGTTCATTATAAGCAATTATCTGAATGAGCCAGACTTGTGATTTTCTTAGTTTAGATAACTTCCATTTGCACAGCCTTAGACATTGAGAGGTTAGGTGACTTCTGCTCTCTTGTGACACTGATCACACTAGCCAGCACATATTGGAGGCATGACTTGATCCTAGGTCTTCTTGATTCCCTGATTAGTCATTTTTCCATGATGTTATGCCATTATGTATATACATTGGTACATCTGTAATGTATAAAAGGCATCCTTGAAATATATCTGTGAGCTTCTGAGATTGGATTATTTTTAAAAATAGAATTTTTAGACTATAATGCTAAAAGATGAGATATGCTCATTTATAACTATATTTTTCCTTCATGAACTGATCTTGTATTATGACTTTAACCCTAACTTTTACGTAAATGACTCTGACATTTCCATATTCAATTCTATCCTCCAGGCCCATTTGGCTATGGGATAGCTGTATTGAGCATGTCAAATTACCTTTCTCTCTTCTCCCCTAAATTTTATCCCCCCCCAACCTCCCTATTTCTTTCAATGACCCTAGATCCATTTATTTTTTTTTTTAGTCTTTTAAATTTTAAACCTCAAGATTTTTGGTTTTTTTAGCTAAGTTCAGGCATATTTGTCACTTGTTATCTAGATTATTATTACCAGTGTCCTAGCTTGCCTTCCTCCAGACTTTTCCACCACTAATCCATCCATCCACAAACCATTTTATCAAATTAATCTTTTAAAAAAACTAATTTCTTCATTTTACTTTCATACTCAAAAATACAAACATAAAGTTCAGTTGGGTATAAAAACCATTTCAATCTGATATTATCCTACCACATCAGCCTTATTTTCTCCTCCAAATAAAATCCCTATTCCAATGTCCCTGCAAAATGCTATGTTCATTCCTAACTCCATCTTCTGTTCTGCTATATTCTCCCAGCCTGAAATACATCTTCCCCCAGCCCCTGAGTTCACTTATCCAAAGTCTACCCATCCTCTAGGGCTTAAGTCAGGATCTTCTCTTACTGAATGACTGCAGGCTATGCACTTCTCTCTGTGCATCCAGTTATTTTGGCATTTGTTCTCAAACAAGCCTTGCATTCATTTCTCTCCAGGATTTCTCTCCAATTTCCTAACTTAAGCATGAATCCTCTGAAATGTTTCTACGTGGTTATTCAACCTTGGAAACTCACTATTTCCTGAGACAATCCTCCCACCTTTACATAATTTTGTTGCTAGGAAGATTTTCCTTATGTTGAGTCAGAATCACTAGCTAAACCTCAAGTCCCCTCACCATTCTTTTCAGCCTTCTTTGGGTAACAATATAGCATGTCATTTTTTCTTTTGAAATATATCATTCAAAATTGTGAACACAGTATTTTAGATGTCATATGACCAGGACACCATTCAAGAAAACTGTCGATTCCTTTTTAAGCACTGTACTTCTAGTCAGTGCTTTTTTTGTTCTGAACAAGAACCTGATAGTGTGCGTCATGTACACTATTGATATGTACTGATAAATTTGTCAAGAACATTTTAGAATTTGATTTTGTGCTACAACAAGTATGAAGCAGGGAACAACACAGGGCTTTACAAATTAAATGTGCGTTGTCCTTCCTTTGCCTTGTTAAATGGCATGTTTCTTATGCCCCTCATTATGAACTGCAAGATACTGAATTCTGGGCACCTTTTAGGAAGGACATTGATAAGCTTGGAAAATTCCCCGAAAACATCTGGCTACCTGGATAAAGAAGAGCATTGAGATCATGCCATATGAAATTCACTGAAAGACCTAGAGATGTTTTAACCTGGAGAAGAGAGGACTTGGCAGGACTGGACATTTGTTTTCAAATAATCAGCAAGTAGTTGTCCTATGGAAGATGACTTCTTTTGCTTTACTGGAGAGGACAAAACTTGGAAAAGGATAGATAAGTTGCAAAGAGACAGATTTGAGCTTGATGTGAAGAAGAACTTCTCAACAGCTAGAGCTATCCAAAAGTGAACAGTCCAAAAGTATGACTGCCTCCAAAGCTGGTGGTTTCCCTCTCACTCTAAGCTTTCCAAGCAAAGGCTAAATAACAATGTGTGAGGAAGGTTGTAGATTGACTGAATTCTTTATTATTTACTGATTGTACTAGATGGACTCTGAAAATCCCTTTCAACTCTGAATGTGAGAAATAATTTTAAAAAAATCTTCCTCCTGTTCCTTATTTAAAATAAATTATTTAAGACTGTTCAAATTTTTTAATTTTATTTTATTAGAGACCAGAAAGCATATTTTAGGATGAGAAAAATGCTGTTTATATATTATACAGAAATGCCAGAGGTTGATCATGCTAAGTTGTTTTGTTTCTCATATATCCATATTAATTCATGGAACCTGCAATCTACTGAAACATCTTTGTAAAAAATTAATTGCTAGGGGCAAGTAGGTGGCACAGTGGATAGAGCACCGGCCCTGGAGCCAGGAGTACCTGAGTTCAAATCCAGCCTCAGACACTTAATAATTACTTAGCCGTGTGCCCTTGGGCAAGCCACTTAACCCCATTGCCTTGCAAAAACTAAAAAAAAAATTAATTGCTGTATATAGTTCTGTCTCTTCTGTCTTATGCTTAGTTGATTTGTTTTAAGCTAAGCATTTCTTTATATTTATTATCAAGTTTCATTTTCTTGAATGTCTCACTGCATCTTATTGAGGTCTTTTTAGATTACATTTCTCTTTCATTTGTTGTATTGGCTATCCCTCTTATCTTTGTGTCATCATCAGATCTGGTAAATCATCATCATCAAATTTTGGTAAATACTTTGAATGGAGCATGACTAAAAAAAAAAGGCCTTACAGCATAATCATCAAACACATCCTTCCAGTTAACACTGATCCATCAATGATTAATCAGTACTATTTGTGGCTAGTTGTCATTTACTTCCAAATCTACCAAACTTTATTGTCATCCCTTTTTATAAAAGGCATGGCTGAAATCCAGTTATATGTCTGTGGTGTTTCCCTAACAACCAGTCTAGTAATTGTTCCAAAAAAGTACTGAATATTGAGATCAATCTGACATGATTGTTCTTCATAGACTCATAAAGGCACTGCTTCCTTGATTACTAAATAGATGTTTTTGAGTAGTTCATTTCAGATTTTTGTCAGAATCAGCATCAAACTCCTCAGCCCCCAGTTGGGTTGTTTTACCTGTTTCCTGCCCTAGCACACACCATTTGTCTCCATGTTTGGTCAGTCACCCTGAGTGTCTCAGAGACTACATTATTTTAGTGATCTAAGATGTAATTTCTCTGGAACAGTGATTTGATCCCCCCCCCCCCTCCCCTGCCCCAGAACAGTGAAGGACTCATTCATTATCTCTCCATTTATCCTCAGTTTCGGTTCCTACTTTTAAGGTTTTATCTTTCTAAATCAGTAAGCCAAGTAAAAAGAAAATAGGGCTTGTCATCATTGCCCCATCAACCCAGAGCAACATGTACAATGTTTCACTATGCCTGCTAGTTGGAGAACACACTTCTCACAGGGCAGGAGGTGGTTGACTGCAAACTGGTCAAGCTTCTATCATTGGGGAGTTGAGATTAGAGATGAGTGATCAATCTAAACTGTATTAAGAACCTGGTAGTCATTAATAGTTTTTAATCAGAGAAAATAATTAGTAGTTTTAGTACCTCAAATGACTACCAGTCTCTGAACCTCCAGCCTCCTGCTTTAGCTTTGCTCAGTCCAAGACTTAGGACCACTATTCAAGGTCCAAAACACTCAATGTGATTTCAGATTTAGGCGGATATCAGAGTTGGATGGCAAGTGAAGTAGCAGTCTGTAACAATACATTTCAGGAGGGAGAAGGTGATACTCATCTTTGTCCACTTTGTTATATATTGTTCCATATGGTATCTCTGTTCATATCTTGTATTTATATATTCTGTTCCTTTTTTTAAGTCTTTTTAAAATGAGTCATCATCATTAACATATTTATTTCATATCATATTCAAGACCTACCTGATGATACATAAAGACCTTGGAGTTTAGTAATAAGGTTCTCAACCAAGTTAAGCCTATTTTTCAGTGACTGCAAGCAAATATCACACTGTTTATTAAGGGAAACTAAGATTATTTGAAGAACACCCTTAATCTTTTTGTGTTGTCATAATATATGCTAGCCATGATTTCCTGCAAAGTATTCATTGCAATACAACTAGAACAAAATAAAAATGGGTCCGATCAGTATAATCTATTTTATAATCTTAACTGGTTGGATTGATATAAATACAAGGTTTAAATGAAAACTTTACCAACTTGTGAATAAAATGTAGTCAAATATCTTACTATATAAAATGTTTTATTTGTAGGAAAGAATGACTTAAATCTTACTAAAGTTAATTAGGACTCAACTAATTTTAATTAGTTATTGCTGATATTTTCTGCTACTTATTGCTTGTTAAAATAGAAAGAACCTGGCTGTGGAGTCAGAGACCTAGCCTAAATTTTGCTTCTTGACATTTAATATGCCTGTATTTCCTCATTTGTAAAATGTTGGAGTTGGATTGGATGACCTCTGACTACCCTGGCAATGCTAGCTCTAAGATACTCAAAATGTAAACTGGAATTCGAGTACTCAAATATCTTTGTGTTTTAAAAGTCTGTCTTAAGTTAATGAATGCTTTTTTTATTCCAGATAACAAATGTTCACAGTAGTCGGGCTCTTGATGTTCAGTTCTTGGATTCTGGCACAGTTACATCTGTAAAAGTGTCAGAACTCAGAGAAATTCCACCTCGATTTCTACAAGAATTGATTGCAATACCACCACAGGTAACATAAGTTTAGAAAATTTGCAAAAAAGCTATTTGGAATGTAGCCTTCATCACTACTAGATCCTTTTAAGAAAGCATAGGCTCAGTTAATCTAAATGCTATTTTTAAGTTGGAACATGTCTAATTTTAGTTGGTCACTCATTTTCCAGAAGTATAGTAAAATTTTGCCAATTCAGACTGAAATTAGTAGGAATTGTTTTTATTAATTTTTTTAAGAAATGTATTTTATAAAATGTATTATAAAAATACAGTTTCATCATGTTTAAGTTCAGACAGTTAATTGGAAATAAACTACCTACATAGTAGGAGTCAGGCTTTAATAAACAAAAATGATTAGTAATTTAAAATCACATTGAAAAATAAACTACTGTCATTGATATACTGCACTGCAATTATATTGTTTGTAAATGCATATTGCTAGAATGCTTAAAAACAAAACATTAAGTCATTATTCTCTTTACTAACCTTTATCCATTGATATTGTTGTTCAGTTGTTTTCACTGGTGACCCCATTTGGGGTTTTCTTGGCAAAGATACTGGATGGTTTGCCATTTTCTTCTTTAGCTCACTTTATATTTAAGTAAACTAAGGCAAAGATTTGAATTCAGATCTTCCTGACTCTAGGCCCAGTGCTTTATATATCCACTGTACCAACTGGCTGCCCTAACACCTATTCTTGTCCATTTCTGAAATATAAATGAATGTGTTTCATTGTATTGGATCTCTCCATATTGACACTAAAATGAAAGCTTAGAATAGTTAGGAGATTTTGATAGAAGAGAGGAACTCAGGAAGAGTCAAGATCATTTATTGGTGCCCAGGGAAAGCAATCATAGGAACTGAAAGGGAACTGAAAGACAAGGGCACTGGAAACAAGCTTCACCTTCACGAGCTTGCCAGAAAACTTTACAGGACTCTTAAGAGGAAGGAAGGCTCAGAATCAGTGATTTGCAGCTGCTCATATAGAAATGGGGTAAAATAAGAGCTGAGATAAGATCCAAAGGTAGTAATGAGAGTTTTTGGTTTTGTTTTTTATAATTATTGTTAAATTTCAGTATTTCATATTTGGGACAACTAGATAGAACAGTAGGTAGTGTAGGGCCTGGAGTCAAGAAGATCTCATTTCAGATCCAGACTCCAACACTTACTAGCTGTGTGACCCTGAATAAGTCTCTTAACCCTATTTGCTTCAGTTACTCATTTATAAAAATGAGCTGGAATCACAAACTATCCAGTATATCTGCCAAGAAAACCCCAAACGGGGTCAAAAAGAGCTAGAGAGGACTGAAATGACTTAACAACAAATAACAAGAGATAAGATAAAAACCAAAGGCAGTAATGAAGGATGCTTTTTTAAAATTATCATGTTAGATTTCATCATCTCATATTATCATCAAGATAGAACTGAAAGGAAGTTTAGATGCAATTTACTCCCCCCACCACCACCACCATTTTATAGATGATGAAAAGGAGGCCACAGAGTTGAAGGGTCATGAACACAGTCACCAAAGGAGTGGGTAGCAGAGCCAGCATCTGAGTCCAGGCCATCTGACTCAGGAGAGCAGATAATTAAGTGTTTATTGTATTTCTTCACAAACTGAGAGTTAAAATGCCATAATCATCTTTCTGATTATGTTCAATTTTGTCCTCCAAATGAGGAGTGTGTTTCCATAAGTAATACTTGATTGCTTTGTACTTCGGTCATCTTTGAATAATAGAAAATCGTGTTTTTATTCTAAGAAACACAAATTTTAGAAATTCATGAACTAAATAATTTATATTTTTTATACTTTATTTTCAGGCCATTAAGTGCTGTTTAGCGGATCTCCCACTTACTATTGGCATGTGGACACCAGATGCTGTACTTTGGTTAAGAGATACAGTTTTGAACTGCTCTGATTGCAGCATAAAGGTTAGCATTATATTGAACATTTTAATTGCTCTATCAAAAAAAGGCTATAAATGTAACTGGGATTTTATTTTATAGTAAAATGAAGACTTTCCTTCAGAGTAAGTCATGAGTTCCATTATGGTTGTGTGTGTGTGTGTGTGTGTGTGTGTGTGTGTGTGTGTGTGTGTATGTGTGTGTGTGTGTGTGTGTGTGTGTATACATACTAAATAGCAAAGAGGCAAAGTTAGAACAACCACCGACTAAGGTCACCCAATGACATGTAGAAATGGAGAGGGGCACTACACTGTACACTACACTGTGTCTGTGTCTGTGTCTGTGTGTCTGTATATTTTGATGGGGAGGGAGTAGGGGGGGAATATGACCTTTGTTTTGCTTTCTCATTCATATGCCAAAGTTACACCTCTAATGATAAGGAATTAAGTACTTTTGTTTTCTACAAGTGGCACTTTATGATTCATTATACAGTTTCCTCATGGCATTGCTGTGTGGTGTAGGTAGTGCCTATGAGGGATAGGTGGGATTTGCCAAGGGTGAGTCAGAAAGCTACTAATTTTGTGAAATCCAACTGACTCTTAAGACTAGAACTCTAACCACTGTACCATGCTGCCTCTTACTAACACAAAAAAAGATTTTAGGTGTACCTAACTAGTATGAAATACCTATATACAAGTAACATGTGCTTCTGAAATAATGCAATATAACTGGCATAAATTGAATTATAAACAAAAATTACTGGCTGAAATAATTGATTTTCTTTTCTTGGATTTGAATTTTAAATTGATTTGCTTGTATTTCTATTTTTGGACATCTATACAAGAAATCTATTTTTCTCATCTTATAATGCCTCTTTCATAAAACTGTGAAATTAAGACCCAACTCCGGTTCCATTTTCTACAGAAGTCCTCTTCTCAGTACTAAATATATCCCAAACAGAATTTTTTTCCTTCTCTGAACTCTGGTAGAACCTAGAGTTAACTTGTAGTTACATATTATACAGTCTTACTGGTGCTTCTTGGTTGAACTATGTCTCTCCAGCTAGATAGTAAGTTTGTCTTGGCAAAAATTGTCTTCATGATTCCTTTGTATCTGCCTCAGTTTTAGGCACAGTGATTCTCAGTAAAAGCTTTTGTTATTAATTTGAAATAGTCAATCTACCTCTGCTTTAAACAATGAAATAATGTAATATTAAAAAATAGAAGAAAATATGCACCTGATTAGTTCACATTTAACTGGTTGAATTGATATAAATATAAGGTTTAAATGAAAACTTTACCAACTTGTGAATAAAATGTAGTCAAATATCTTACTATATAAAATGTTTTATTTGTAGGAAAGAATGACTTAAATCTTACTAAAATCAAGTTAATTAGGACTCAACTAATTTAATTAGTTATTGCTGATATTTTCTGCTACTTATTGTTTGTTAAGATAGAAAGAACCTGGCTGTGGAGTCAGAGACCTAGCCTAAATTTTGCCTCTTGACATTTAATATGCCTGTATTTCCTCATTTGTAAAATGTTGGAGTTGGATTGGATGACCTCTGACTACTCTGGCAATGCTAGCTCATTGACCCAATGCCTTTATCCAGCATCCCTTCCAGCCGCAGTGCCTGTCTTTGTTAGATTACCTTCATTATAGCTTATGTTTAGTTCTATATATGTTGTATCCCCCATTATCATGTATTCTTTTTTAAAAAAAAAGATTTTATTCATTTTAATTTTACAGTTTTCCCCCTAATCTTACTTCCCTCCCCCTACCCACCACAGAAGGCAATTTGTCAGTCTTTACATGGTTCCCATGGTATATAGAGATCCAAATTGAGTGTGATGAGAGAGAAATCATATCCTTAAGGAAAAAACAAAAAGTATAAGAGTTAGCAAGTCCACAATTCTTCCTCTGGATACACATGGTATTCTCCATTGCAGACAACGATTGTTGCACTGATGGAATGAGCAATTCCATCAAGGTTAATCATCACCCCCATGTTGCTGTTAGTATGTACAATGTTTTTCTGGTTCTGCTCATCTCACTCAGCATCAGTTCATGCAAATCCCTCCAGGCTTCCTTGAATTCCCATCCCTCCTGGTTTCTAATAGAACAATAGTGTTCCATGACATACATATACCACAGTTTGCTAAGCCATCTCGTGTATTCTTCTTGAGGACAGGGATGTTGGTTTTTTTTTTGTTTGTTTGTTTGTTTGTTTGTTTTGTCTTTGTTTGTGCCTGACCCAAAGTAAGTGATAAAGAAATGTTTATTGACTGACTGCCATCCACTATATACAGGACACTAGCCTAGTAGTTGAGGGGGAAATAAGATTGAAAAGGAGATACCAATGACATCTGACATCTTCTAGTGTCTTAAATATCAGGGAAAGAAAAATGGGTTCAAATTTAGGATATTTTAAACTGAAATTCCTAAGATTTCCACTACACTTTCCTATTATATTAAGAACATTACTACTCCTCTAGAGTAATCCTCATCCTTGACTTCTCAATAACTCAACTAACATTTCTAATCTAGACCTTGTAATTTTTTTTCTCAGTACTATCTCTTCCATACAACTTTCTCCACATTCACAGAACTGCCACCCAGTTTCATGTTCTTAATCATTTCTCAATTAGACTACTGTCATAGTCTTCCAAATGGAATTCTTTAAACTTCACCCCATACCAATTCATCCTCCACAGACTTTTCTAAAATGATTTTTCCTAAAGCAAAGCTGTTTCCCCTCCACCTTCATAAAACTCCATTGGCTCTCTATTACATCCAGATTCGGGTATAAACTACTTTGTTGGTATTTAAAGCTAATTTAACGTGACCCCTTCTTGTTTTTCCCAGTCTTTGTACTTGAATGTGGATATCTAGATCATTGTTTTACAGAATTAGAGCTAGAAAGGACTTGACAGATGAGGAAGCTGAGTTCTTAGAGAAATATTAAGTAAATGACCCAAAGTCATTAGGTATAGTAAGCAGAAAATTAAAAAATTGAAATTAGGTCATTAGACTCCAAATCCATTTTTTTCCATTGTATCACAATGATAATTTTTAGTTTTGTGATAGTGGGCAAATCATGTAGCATTTATGTGTCCTAGGCAAACCTCTTAGGACTTAATCTGCTAAATCATCTGTTATATATTGTCTGTGGACCTCGGTTCAAATTCTGGCTGACTTCCTGATATCTGGGCCTCAGTTTCCTCATTTATAAGATGTAAAAAATATAAAATGTAAATGTAAAATGAAGAAGTCAGACTAAATGATCTCTGTGGCTTCTTCTAGCTCTAATCTATGAGCCTGTGACTTTAAAAAAGACAGTTGCAATTTATATAGAAGTGAAAGGTTCCTACTCCCTGTGCTGCAAAAATTCCATTTCCTGACTATTCCCCATATTCTAGATATTATTGCTGAAGAATTCTAGCATTTTTAGCTTTTTACTCTTTTAGCAGAAATTTGAGATGTGCTCTGTCCCTTCCTTAAGAGTTCCAGATCCTCACTTTTGCCTTCCAGGTGACTCAGAAGCTAAAGAGGCACTTGGGTCAACTAACAATAGGTTACAAGGTCTTTTGTTTGTGTCTTGTCTGATCCAATGAACATTTATTTTATACTTAAACCCATTTTCACCTGATGATTTATCAACTTACTACCATAACTATTTGATTAGTAAATAGTCACTCTAAATTGGCATTGAGCAGAGAGTACTCTGAGCAAAAGAAAATTTTCATGCCCCAAAGTAACAGAGTAAAAATTACATACTTAATTTAATAACATTGGAATTTTGTCATAGAACCACTATTCATATTTCCCAAAGCATATAACCTTTATAAATGAAAGTTAATTTAAGCAAAATAGAATTCATAACATAGCTCTCCTTGGGTTTCTAAGAATAATAAGTAAATCATTCCCCTAAAGTTATTAATGATGATTTTACCTTTTTTTTTGTAAAAGCATAATGGGAAAAAATGTCCATATCTTAAATTTTCACAATTTACACTGAAATGCTATATCTTTTCCACAATTCTATAAATAACTTTACCTTTTTAAGATAAATATAGTTTTTGTTTTATTAAGTTATTTTATTTCTTTTCCAAAAGGTTATGAAATTGGATGAACCAAAAAGGATCGCACATATTTATCTATTTACTCCTAAAAATTTCCCAGATCCTCATCGAAGTATTAATCGACAGATTACAAATGTGGATTTATGGAAGCATCAGAAGGATGTGTTTTTGAGTGCCACACCCAATGAAATTAGCCCTCCTAACAATAAAGGTGACAGTGTCACTGTACCTAGAACCACTATTGAAAGTATCAAGAAAAACTTCACCAATATCATTCCAAAGTCTGTAATAGAACACACCACCAACCTTTCTGTGATAGAGCTTCCCCCTCCAATACTTTTGTCGAAGCCAGGAGAACACATGGATGTATATGTGCCAGTGGCCTGCCATCCCGGTCATTTTGTTATCCAACCTTGGCAAGAGTTACATAAACTGGAAGTTCTGATGGAAGAAATGATTCTATATTACAGTGTGTCTGAAGAGCGACCTGTAACAGTGGAGAAAGACAAAGTGTATGCTGCAAAAGTAGAGAACAAGTAGGTATTTGGGAGGTGTGGTGGCAGGGGGGTTGTCCTTACATAAGATGTTAGTTGTATCATCAAGAGAAGTCAGGGGCGGCTAGGTGGCGTAGTAGATAAAGCACCGGCCCTGGAGTCAGGAATACCTGGGTTCAAATCTGGTCTTAGACACTTAATAATTACCTAGCTGTGTGGCCTTGGGCAAGCCACTTAACCCCGTTTGCCTTGCAAAAAAAAAAACCTAAAATAAAAAGAGAAGTCAGTGCTAAAAGTTTGTCTTTACCATACATGTATAACTTCTATCTAATTATTTGCCTTCTCAATTCAGATGGTGTGAAGGGAATAGGATTTGGAACTCAAAAGTGTTAAAAATAAATGTTAAATATGGTTTTAAAATGTTTTTAAAATTTTTACATATATCTGGGAAAAGCAAAATACTAAATACAACAAACAAAAAAAGAAAAAAAAAGTTCTTTGCCCAGCAGAGTCACTTTGGAATTTTCAAAAAAAAAGAGAGAGAGATATTTTAAATGAGAAAAGGAGACTGATTAAATTGCAAAACTCTTATGATTCACATCCAATATAGTAACCACCATCATCTCATTAGAACCCATTTTTGCTTTGACTATAGAATAGTTTGTTAGATTTCTTGCTATATAATCAGAACACAGGATCACCTGAATTAGAATCTTTTTCTAATTCTTTATTGAAGATTTTATTTATTTTGAGTTTTACAATTTTCCCCCCATCTTACTTCCCTTCCCTACCCTCCCACAGAAAGCAATTTGTCAGTCTTTACTTTGTTTCCATGTTGTACGTTGATCCAAATTGAGTGTGATGAGAGAGAAATCATATCCTTAAGAAACAAAAAGTATAAGAGATAACAAAATCAGACAATAAGATATCTGATTTTTGTTCAATCTCCATGGTTCTTTATCTGGATACAGATGGTATTCTCCATTGCAGACAGCTCAAAATTGTCCCTGATTGTTGCACTGATGGAAGGAGCAAGTCCTTCAAGGTTGATCATTACCTGCCATGTTCTTTTTTTAATTCTTAGGACAACTTTTTTTTTAAGTTTTGAAAAAAAATTTCACTGTGGTTTATCCTTGACTTTAACAGCTGTACAGTTAGTTGCGGTGGCCAGTTTATAAGAGTTTTAATCAAGGTGATAAACAGCTTTCAACCTTTATCCTAAGTGTTGCTATCTGTGAAACAAAAATTTTTGTAAATTACTAAAGAAGTCACTTTGGTAGACCTGAGTTTTGCCAATGTTAGGCCTCCTATCTCTTGGCTCTTCAGATGCTACAGCATGCTTGAGTATAATCTCCAATGGAAACATGAAAAAAAAAAAACAGAGGAAAAAATCAGCCAACCATGATAAATCATTGAATCCTAGCTTTGTTATTAGTTAAGAAACCTAGAAAGAAGCCTCAGAGGCCATCAAATCCAAATCACTTAGGTACACAAGAGAAAACTAGATTTAGAGAGATTAAACTTTAAGTCATATGGATAATAAACTTGACATAGATTTTATCTCAAGAATTGAGAAAAAATTTACAGTTCTTATATTTGTAACCTTATAGCAGTAGAAAAGTACTGCCTACCCACATATGACTACTTATTCTGCATTTTTCCATAAATACTCCATGAAGAAACCTATTCAAAAGACTCAGACTTCCTCAGATTCCTCTAATATTTTATTCTCATTCCATGATTGACCCACTTTATTTTACAATTAAAATGGCTTCCTTATGATGTCTTTTATGCCACTTCTTGAACACAAACTGTAATTCCCCAGAAAGATGAGTTTTTATGGCAGTAAGCTTCTTGAAATGCTTAAAAATACCACAGTTTTCCAAATTTGATCCAGCCCCAATCTCTCGCTTGTGTTCAGTTTGGGGTTCAGTTCAATCTACTGTACCTGTACAATGAGCATGTGAAAAGGAAAAGAAACTCCATCTAATTATATGCCTTTTCTGGGCAGCTTTTTATTACATATGTTCAAATGTTGATGTTTGGCAATTTTCTTTGGAATAACTTTAGATTTCATTATTGGGGCTTTGTACTGTTTGAGGAATTGATAAAGTCAATACAATGTCCCCTGTAGATCAGAACATTTAAAAACTTTGTCATTAGTTAAGAAACCATCTCCCATTTGGATTCTGTGTAACATCTTCCATGACACTAGTGAATAACATAAGTGAGCGTATGTCTTCCAATTTTATTCTTCACTTGATGTTCACCATTGAATAAATCCATCTTCCTGATTTTAACATATGTGAGAGAAGCCTTATTTGAGATCTTTTAAGGTTCTGTTTTGTTTTTATCCAATTCTTTTTTTTAATTCAAGGTATACATAGATTAGATTAAGATCTAAGAAGAATGGAAAACTAGGAAGGGGAAAGTGATAAAGAACTTTAAGTGCCAAACAGAGGAGTTTATATTTGATTGTAGAAGTAATGACCTATTGGAGTTTTTTTGAGCGGAGGAAAATTTAGAAAGTTTAAAAAAATCACTTTGGCAAGTATATGGAGGATAAAATAGGAGTAGGAAGAAACTTAAGATGTGAAGGCCAATTAGAAGTCTCTTGCATTAGTCCTGGCAGAGTAATTATTAGAGTGTATATTTTAATTTAATCAATTGCAACTTTTTATCCATATATCTTTGGATCAATATTAAAATATGGAACATAATTTTTGGAAGATAATTTTTATAAAGATTTTATTTATTTTGAGTTTTACAATTTTTTCCCTAATCTTACTTCCCTCCCCCCACTCACCACAGAAGGCAATTTGTCAGTCTTTACATTATTCCCATGGTATACATTGATCCAAATTGAGTGTGATGAGAGAGAAATCATATCCTTATGGAATAAACATAAAGTATAAGAGATAGCAAGATCAGACAATAAGATATAGGGGTTTTTTTCCTAAATTTAAGGTAATAGTCCTTGGTCTTTGTTCAAACTCCACAGTTCTTTCTCTGGATACAGATGGTATTCTCCATTGCAGAGAGCCCAAAATTGTCCCTGATTGTTGCACTAATAGAATGAGCGAGTCCATCAAGGTTGATCATCACCCCCATGTTGCTGTTAGGGTGTACAGTGTTTTTCTGGTTCTGCTCATCTCACTCAGCATCAGTTCATGCAAATCCCTCCAGGCTTCCCTGAATACCTGTCCCTCCTGGTTTCTAACAGAACAATAGTGTTCTATGACATACATATACCACAGTTTGCTAAGCCATTCCCCAATTGAAGGACATTTACTTGATTTCCAATTCTTTGCCACCACAAACAGGGCTGCTATGAATATTTTTGTGCAAGTGATGTTTTTACCTTTTTTCATCATCTCTTCAGAGTATAGACCCAGTAGTAGTATTGCTGGATCAAAGGGTATGCACATTTTTGTTGCCCTTTGGTTGTAGTTCCAAATTTCTCTCCACAAAGGTTGGATGAGTTCATAGCTCCACCATGTAATACTGTCCCAGATTTCTCTTCCAACAATGATCATTAACCTTTCTGGTCATATTAGCCAGTCTGAGAGGTATGAGGTGATACCTCAGAGAAGCTTTAATTTGCATTTCTCTAATAAGTAATGATTTAAAGCATTTTTCATATGACTATGGATTGCTTTGATCTCCTCATCTGTAAATTGCTTTTGCATATCCTTATATGACTCAGTTCTCTGTATATTTTAGAAATGAGTCCTTTGTCAGAAACACTAGTTGTAAAGATTGTTTCCCAGTTTACTACATTTCTTTTTATCTTGTTTATACAGTGGTTTTGTCTGTGCAAAAGCTTTTTAATTTAATGTAATTGAAATCATCTAGTTTGTTTTTGGTGATGTTCTCCATCTCTTTCTTAGTCATAAACTGCTTCCCTTTCCATAGATCTGACAGGTAAACTAGTCCTTGATCTTATAATTTGCTTATACTATTGTTTTTATATCTAAATCCTGTATCCATTTGGATCTTACCTTGGTTTAGGGTGTGAGGTGTTGATCTAATCTAAGTTTCTGGAAGATAATTTTTAAAAATTTTAGATTACATAATGAGAATCTGATACTGAACTGAGCTGTGCAAATAAAGGACTATGTAAATGTCAGTTATCATTGACTTTTCTATTCCTTCCAACTCAAGCATTGAGTATTTGTCATACTTCATTCGAAAGTATGAAATGTAAAAGATTTCTAGAATCCAGGATCTATCAATGAAAGAATTCTTACTTATTCTTGAGAAATGAAAACAAAATTAAAATACAATGCATATATTTTCCAATTGATCTCTCCTGCTGCCTTGATATTAAATGTTTTAAATTATAAACTTAATAGTTATTATCAACAAAAGCAATCAAGTAAATATAGGCTTACAAATTTAGAGCTTCAGTGAACCTTAGATCCTTTAATCTGACCCCATTGTTAACAAAAGAAGAAATCAAGACCCAAAAAAGTTAAGGGACAGCAGTTGAACCTGGGATCTTTGACTTTAAATCCTGTGGTCTTCTCAGTGTCTTACTAATGAACCCCAGGTCTAACAAGGATAAACTAACTAGAGAATCAAAAAAGAAAACATTTTCATGTGCTCTGTTAACCTTCAGGCCTATACCAAATTCTGATAATTTGACCTAGTTTCCTTTTTTCTTTTTTTTTTCCTCCCTATGGTCATAATCTGGTTATGTATAGTGCTGGTCTCACCTAATGATTTTGCTCTCATTTTGTATTGTTATGAGCATATCTCTCGGTTTATTTCATGTTTATTGATTGTTATAGCTTAATTTTTTTAACCCAATATTCCACTTTTTCAAATAGATTTTTGCCATTCTAAAGTGGGCATATATGTTTAACAGTTAAATCTGCTGGATTTAACTAAAGAAATTCCTCTTCTCCTTGGTAATTTGAAGATGGTATTGTTTGTTCCATTCAGCCACTTAGTGTAGACCCAGGAATATTCATCTGAATTAAGTTAACTTCTTCCTAAGAAGGGGATAGGAACTAGAGCCGGGATATAGAAACAGGGGATTCCCAGATGAGGAAATTCCTCCCATTGGAGATGGCCACCTTTCCTGCCACTTGTCTTTTTTTTTTTTATATCAAATTACAATTGCTTTATACCTTAACCGGTTTTCACCCTATGGTACTACAAATCTCTAAGTATCTAGTAAAGTAAAGTCAAGTCACTTCTGATTTAATTAGGTAGAGAGCCTGTAAGTACTCTTAAGTACTGGGATACCCTGATGGTCTCTCTTAATAAAGTTGTTTATAAGGCATGGGAGACACTGGCACAGGATCACCCAGCATAGGATGCCCTCCTCAGAGAAAGTGTTGAACTCTATGAGCAAGACAGAATTAAAATAGCTCAAAGGAAATACGAGACACATGAGTTTTTCAGCTGGACTATTTGTACCCAACCTGTGGTAGAGCATTCACTTGTATTCGTCTGATCAGCCAACAGTCGGACACACAGTAATTTGTCTCAAACATAATGATGTCATTTTGGTGGTCTTGCATAGGAGGACAAGAACCAACCATACCCGTATCATCTTAAGTACAATCTCTTCAACTATTTTCAACCCTTTAACTATCCTAAGAGAAATACAATTCAATAGAAGTGTTATCTTCCCATGTAGGGTTGTATGCAATTTAATGTTCTTTAATGTGTTCCCCCCCCCCCCTTTACATTCACCTTTTTATGCATCTCTTGAGTCTTGTATGCTGGCTTTTGCAAGGTAGTAAATCTTGGTTGTAAACCAGTATATGTATTCTAGGCCCTCTGATCCTTTAATGTTGAAGCTGATAAGTCCTGTGTAATTCTGATTGTGCTTTCTTTGCATTTAAATTGCTTCTTTTTGACTGATGGTAGTCATTTCTCCTTTATTTGAGAATTCTCAAATTTGACTATATAATTCTTATACTGGGGTCTCTTTCCTGGAGGTATTCTATGTATTCTTTCTAGGACTCTTTTGTCTTCTTGATCTACTCTCCTGGATCAATTTTCCAGGTGGTTTGTTTTTCCTAAAAGGTACTTCACATTTTCTTCAAATTTTTCAACTTTGGATTTTGTTTGATGGAATCTTGTTTTCTCATAGATTCATTAGTTTCGTTTGTCCATTCTAATTTTTAGGGTTTTATTTTCTTCAATTAACTTTTCCAGTGAATTAATTTTACTTTTTGCTAAGCTGCATTCCCTTTCCAATTGGATGATTTGAGTTTTGGATGAGTTGCATGCCTTTTTGTAGTTGGTTGATTTTATTTTTTAGAAGAGTTACATTTTTCTCCAGTTGATTATTTTTACTCTGAAAGGAATCTTTGGTCAAGTTTTCATAATTTTCCTGCATGGCTCTCATTTCTTTTTTTCCATTTTTCTTCTTCCTCTCTTCTTTTCTAATTTTTAAATTCTTTTTTAAGCTCTTCTATCAGGTTTTCGATTTGAGTCCATTTCATAGACTCCCTTGAGATTTCCTATGTGGGTAATGTTCTTTCTTCTTCTGAGATGGCATTTTTATCATCTCTGTCTACATAGTAGCTTTCTATGGTTAGTGCTCTTTTAGGGTTTTTGCTCATTTTCATTGTTGAGCTCAGCTCCTAGGGTATAAGGAGTATAGTCCTGAGCTTTTTGTGCTGGGACTGGGATCTGATCCCTGGCTTGTCACTGGCCAAGATGTTGCCTACACAGCCCAGGCCTTGCCTTTGCAGAGGTCTGTTTCCTCCTTTATGTCCAGGTTCTACCTGTGCAGTGGTTTGTTCCCAACTTAGAACTGTCCCTTGCCCTGGTGTTCTCAGGTTCAGACTTTCTTGCGGGATGGGACCCTTCCTGTTGGCTTGCTGTCTTAACTGCTGGGACTTGAGCCGCACTGTGGCTTACAGTGTCTGGCTAGCTTTCCTGCTCTCCTGTATAGTTGGACTTTTCTTCCCCTTTTCCCCCAAAGAGAGAGACCTTCACTGAAGATCCTCTTGAAAACTTTTTCATCTTTATTTTCTTGGTGGGATCTGGAACTTGAATGTCTGTGCAAAAGCTTCATTTAATTAACATTGTGTAGGAAAATGCTCCAGAAGCATATGAGCTTCATGCCACCATCTTGGTTTCATCCTGGAAGTCCCTGCCACTTTTCTTGCCAAGAGCATTAAAAGGTTGTGACTTGTCCAAGATCACACACCTGTCTTCCTGGCTCTGTTCCTCCACTCCTCTCTTTCAGGAACCAGATTGGTTCCTGTAAAATTTTACTTATAACAAAAAATTTGTAACAAAATTTGTTAACAAAACTACTATTTGTAACTAACTCTCTTGATTGCTAAATTTAAGGGTTATCTGAAGAGTTATTACATTTTTTCAATAGTTAAGTTGCTTCACAAAAGTCATACCTGCCTTCATCCACTTCCATCTGCTGGGCCTTAGTTACTCTTATTACCTTATTTGCACAGTTGAGCTGGACTCAGTGACCTTAAAACTCTAAGGTTTGGTATGGGTGAAGAATACCAACCTTGCCTCTGACACTTGACTTTCTAACCTTGCTCAAAGCACTTGACTTGGATTGAATTGGAGTGTTTCTGACATCCCTTCTAGCACACTAATGTTTCTATGATCCTTTCCCCTCTTTGCATATTACAGTTTGCATATTGCTATTTGGAACTGGCCAAGAAGTGTAGTTTTCAGGATCATGTGGAAAGAAAAACTGGCAGTGATTTTTTTTTCTAGTGTTTAACTTCAAGCTCTAATCTTTTATCATTTAAATGTCATTCTCAGTTGTGTTGTCTTAAGCAAGACAACTTTGAAAGTAACACTTTGAATTTATTATAGAGTTAGAAGGAAAAGCAAGCAGTAAATAATAGAAATGTACAGTTTCATGAACAATTTTCTTTCTCGGTTCTGCTATGTATATGGAAATGCTCATTGTATTTGGTGGTAAGTTCGGATTTTAAATTGTCATTAAAGTCTCAATCTTCTGATAGTCGTTCCAATTTTGAGTCAAACTAAATTACTCATAGCCTGTGGACTGAGAAATGGTAGCATCCTCAAAAAGGGTGCAGCATCTATATGATTGTATCTTTTCATCTTAGCTTTAAAGAACAACCACCCCCATTAACTTTATAATTTTCATCATAAAATGGTATTTGGCCATAAAATTGATATTTACTTGAATCGTTTTTTCTTTAAATACTTTAGGTGGCACAGAGTGCTTTTAAAAGGAATTCTGACCAATGGACTGGTATCTGTTTATGAGTTGGACTATGGCAAACATGAATTAGTGAGCATCAGGAATGTACAGCCTCTAGTGGATATGTTCCGAAAGCTGCCCTTTCAGGCCATCACAGCTCAGCTTGCAGGTAAATTGTAAAACTGGAAGCAGTGATAGGATATGATGTCGTATTGGTGTTTGTAATCTCTCTGCTATGCATGGACCTCTGGGAGGTTTGAGACAACGATCCCATGTATACCAAATTGATTGTACTTGTGCTTTTTGGGAGGGCAAAGACCTGGAAACAAAGATCTATCAAATGGAAAATAGCTAGCCAAACAAATGCATAGGTATAAAATGGAATATTCTTGTGCTCTAAGAAATGATAGCTATTACGAATTCAGCCAAATGTGGGAAAACTTATAAACAGATGGAAAATAAAGAGATTCAGAAAAATAATATACACAGTGACAAACAATGGAAATGGTAAGAACAAAATAAAACCTAAGCTGAACACTATGAATTATAATGATCAAGTATGCCACTGGGGCACTATAAATGTGTAATATTACAAATATACTATTAGATGCTGGCAGTATGTTTGGTTTTGCCTCACTAATTTTTTTTTCTTTTTTATTAATCTTCATTACAAGGGATGCCTTGTTGGACAGGAAAATAATATTTTCAGAAATAAATACTAAAAAAACAAAAGGCATAAATACATATTCCTTTTCCTAAATTCCATCACTTTTATTAAACCTGACCTAATTTCACACTAACATACTAATAACTTCATTATGAATGTACCATCAAACTAGATTTACAATCTAGTAGAACAAGATTGTGGTTTGCCCAAGATAAGCTTTCAATGCATAGACACATGTGTATACTCACTTTACTCATCCTAGGACCATTCCTGGGAGTACTGCATCTTATTTATGAAGTAAATGGGCCTGTCCTTTGTCTTTTGAAATTCTCACTTGAAATCATCATATTGAGCAGAGATGCAGCATTATTTGTTGCTTATTTTATTCCACAGCTTTACATTCCAAGGAATCTTGCAGAATGCAAACTTGTTGAGGGCTCAGACATTTTTGTTTTTTATTTCTGTTTGGTACATAGTTTGTTAGTAAGTAATTAATATTATTAAGTTAAAATTTTTTTGTGCACTCAAATGTAGGATCATAAAAGTGACTCAATTTAGATTGGGAAAGCTATGACAAGACTTAAAATTTTAATTTTTCCTGCTACTTATTTTGTACTTTCAGGAATTCTAACTTGGACTGTTCAGACTACTTCGAATAAAATAAAAAAGAATATTTGATTGCAGGAGTCTATCCTTACAGCATATTATTTGTATTTTTGTACTAGGAGTGAGATGCAGTCAGTGGTCAGAAGAAGCTTCAATAGTATTTCGAAATCATGTTGAGAAGAAACCTTTGGTGGCATTGGTCCAGGCAGTTGTTGAAAGTACTAATCCTTGGGATCGAAAAGTAGTAGCCTACTTGGTGGACACATCACTACCAGATACTGACATATGGATTCATGATTTTATGTCTGAATATCTCGTGGAGCTTTCAAGAATTAATTAATCACTGTTGCTGAAACCCTGACAACTAATTCATCTTTTTTAGCAATAATAATAATAATAATAATAATATATGAAGCAGGCTTTAAACACCAAAAGTCCAACTATGTTGCATGGCTCTGAGTTATCTACAAGGGATTGAAAAAATATGATGCTTATGGTCTATGGAAATATTTAATAGAAGTTTTGTTTAACCAAGTTGACTTTTCAGAGGACTTGCACTTTGTTTATTAATATAATTTTAGAGTGTTGGGGTGGAAAAATAAAGTGTTGTTTATCAACATCAAAGTTGACTATTTTGAGTTTATTCTTAGGTTTTATGATCTTAAAATATTTTCCTACCCTTTCTCTAATATCTTCATATCCTATCCCATGTTAATTTACTGTACACACAGTATGCATGTTCCTTTTACCAGTGCTAAGTATGTATTAAGTTACATGGGCTTTACAAATCTTATTATATCACTGTATAAGATTCCTTTTTTCTTCCATAAAATATCTCTAAAAATGATAACCAGTTTCTATGTTTCTGAAGGCAAAATTAAGTACCTATCTGCCCATCATTTTAGTCTAAGAATTAGCATATCATTTTTATTAGAGGTCAGATAGGCTAGAATAGCCCTCAGATTCTGGGTGCTGGAAATTAACCAAAATCTAGTTTGGAAAAGCTTTCTGTTTGGAGCTTATGTTGGGGCATTTCATCACCAGAGTTCATTCTAGGTAAGATAACAGCATAAATAAAATATAGAAATGGAGATATATGAATATTACATGGGGGGAATGATAAAAGCTTGACTAGAGAGGAAGGAAAGCTTATGTTGAGAATTAGAAAGAGATGAGGTTGAATCCGTGGAGAAGGGCCATAATCATTAGACCCTTGAAAATCAGGCAAAAGAGTTTTACAGGCAAGATCCTTAAATAGGAATTATTAAAGTCTTTAAAAAGAAAGAGATTAATTTGGCAGTAGGGTGCAAGGGAGGCTTGCAGGATTAAGAGAATGGAGGCAAGGGAAGCCAAGTTACCTATGAAATGCTATTATGATGTGTTGAGAATGTGGACTAGAGTAGGAGCAGTTGGTATAAAGATCAAAGATATCAGTGAAAGGATTGACAGGACTTCAAATTTGAATATAGTGGCAGCATTTATTATGCCCTTAATAGATGGCAGACACTGTGCTAAGGATACATAGAAAGGCAAAAACCTTATCTCTGCCCTCAAGGACCTTATGATCCAATGGAGAAAAAAACATGTAAACTCATAGGTATGTTCAAGATAGAATAACCAATGCTAGCTATTCTGTTAACTAACCACTGTGGGGACTAGGAATGGGGCTGGGATTTGGGTCTTGAAGTAAGCATGTGAGTTGAGGCTAAACATTCCAGAAATGGGTGTAACCCATACCAAGGCTGAGAGACCTGAGGAATGTTTTGAGAAATTACCAGTAGCCTAGTATAGAATGGAAACTAATTGGTTTGAACATTGGGTGAGTAGTTGTATTTGAGTTGATAGCATGAAATTCCAGGAGAGATGTTATACAGACAGATGGAAATTCAGAATGAAGGCAAAGAGGGAAAGAGTAAAGATAGAGGTTTTGAAGTCATCCACATAGTGGCCACAATTGAAGCCTGAGATATGGATGTGATTCTTCAAGAGAGACATAAGTTGGGAAAAGTTTTTTGAAGGATTTAGGATTCCATGAAAGAAAAGGCAAGGGGGTCCACAGGATGTAAGGGTCAAAGCACCTAGAGAAAAGTTTCCAGAAGTAGGCAGTTACTTGACATTAAAAGAGGATTTTTTTTTTAGGTTTTTGCAATGCAAATGGAGTTAAGTGGCTTGCCCAAGGCCACACAGCTAGGTAATTATTAAGTGTCTGAGGCCGGATTTGAACTCAGGTACTCCTGACTCCAGAGCTCTATCCACTGTGCCACCTAGCCACCCCTAAAAGAGGATTTTTTAAAAACCATTTTATTGATAAAGGAGAACTTTTTCCACTAAATGCAGTTTGGCACTTCTTCAGTTTGAGTTGCCTAGGATCACACAGGAAGTGTCAGAGGAAGGATTGAGTCCAGATCTTTAATGATGCAGAGACTGACCTTTTATCCCCTATGTTCTGTTGTGTCTCACAGGATAGCAAAGGGAATTAGGAGTCTAAGAAAGAGAAGTAACAGGTATAGAGCTTGCCTTTTTTAGGTATCAGGCAATGAAAAGAGAGAGAATTGGAATTGTAGCTAGGAGGAATATCAAGGTCAAGAGGAACATGATGGGAGAATGGAGAGACAATGTAAAAAAATTAGATTATGAAGAGGCAGAAATTGAATTGCTAAAGAATATTTGAGAAAGCAAGATCTTAGAGAAAGGTATAAAGGTTTCAGGTTGGCTTTGGGGAGGAGAAAAAGAAAAAGGAAGTTAAATGAAAGGTTAGAGTGAAGATGATACTCTTATCATGGAGCAGGACTCAGTCTTCTAGGTAATGAGATGATAGAAGAGTTTTAAAAAGATCTAGGAGTCTTATGAAGAGGAAGTGAAGGTGTGCTACTTCACATAGCTAAAGGAATCCATTGGATTTATTTTTTTTTGCTGCTGTTATAATTGCAAATTATACAGCCTCTTAGGACAGGGGTTTGAACCTGGGGTCTGTGTACCTCTAAAAGAATAGCAGATATGTTTCAAAGAACCCATGAGCTTGGATGGGGAGAAAAATTACATCTTTATTTCATTATATTTTGTTTTCTTTGTAATCATGTAATCTTTTAAAAACATTATTCTGTGAAAGGGGTTCATGACACACCAAAAAAGGCCCCTCCTCTAGGGAGACTGTCTGAGAATAAATAGGGAATTAATTAGACTGTTAACTCCTTAGCCTGTGATTTTTAATTTCTTTTGCTAATCTTGCGCAAGCACAAACTGCTTTAGGGTTTTTTGATTCACAGTTTATAATATTTTAAAATGTATATGTTTACGGTTAAAATTGTGCGTCTGAAGAATAGTCTGAATTTATGACTGGTTTTAATTGAATAAAGCACTTTTAATTGCTGATTTGGGTGGTTGTTATTCTAACAAATTTTGGCATCCATAATCAGAAAAAAATAAATTATTGCTAAAAGTCACTTTTAAAATGTATCACCTTTGGTAAATAAAAACAAACATTATTGGGGTTTCTAATGTTGCTGCAAAATTAATAGCCCATTGGAGCTGCTGGGTGGCGCAGTGGATAAAGCACCAGCCTTGGAGTCAGGAGTACCTGGGTTCAAATCCGGTCTCAGACACTTAGTAATTACCTAGCTGTGTGGCCTTGGGCAAGCCACTTTAACCCCATTTGCCTTGCCAAAAAAAAATTAATAGCCCATCCTCCTAAAATATTTTTGAGTTATGATGAATATGGATTTAGGGCTTAGTTTCCCTCTTTGAAAATTGCCCCCTTACTGATCCCAAATGGTCATGTTTTCTCTTAAGAAGATAGATACAGAGGTAGATGTGACATTCTCTAAGTCTGTGGAATTGAGTAGGAGATGTCTGGTAGTCTTGTTTCATCTGGAGCCCACTATAGGAGACTGACAGCAGCTAAAAATAAAGTTTTAATTGAATAAAGAACTCTTCTCCAGATTTATGACAACTTCTTTCAGACAGACCATAGGCTAAAGTGGAAGGAATAACCAGGATGGTTATTGTTAGCTATGCTACATGGAGATTAGTTTAAGGAACTGAGGATGAAAAAAAGAATACTTGGAAAGGCAGCACGGGGTATAGTTTTTGTTTTTAAAGCTAGGTTTAAAGAGTTTGGCAAAGATACTGGCATAGTTTGCCATGTCTTTTTCTAGTTCATTTTACAGAAGAAGAAACTGAGGCAACCAGGATTAAATGATTTGCCTAGGGTCATAAGCCAGTAAGTGTCTGAGGTCAAATTCAAACTCAGATCTTCCCAACTCCAGGCCCTGCACCCTATCTACTGTACCACTTAACTGCCCAAGTGGAAGAAAAGTGAGAGGAAATTCCAAACTGATAAAAATTTTTAAACCTTATATGGTAGATTATTCCATAATATTATTATTATTATTATTCCATCAAAATGGAATAGACTGCATTGGTAGTAAGTTTCTCTTCACTAGAGAATGAACTCAAACCCTGTGTAGTCTGGATGACCATCTGCCACAGATAAAAGAGGGAAATCCATGTTTTACGTATTTATTGGACTAAATGACAGAAGTTCCTTCTAAGATTATAGTTTAAGGAATCCCATAGGTATAATTTTTAAATTTTCTGAACCAACAACCAGCACATATGATCTGATAAAAAGTTAGTTGTGGGTTTTTTTTTTTCCTGATTTGTCAATTTGTCATCCAGTTGTGTTCAATTCTTCATGACCCCATTTGGGATTTTCTTGGCAAAGATTTTAGAGTGGTTTGCCATTCCCTTCTCTAGCTCATTTTACAGATGAGGATCTAAGGCAAACAGGGTTAAGTGTCATATAGCTATTAAGTGTCCGAGGCCAGATTTGAATCCACAACAATGAGTGTGCCTAACTCCAGCCTCATCACTTTATCTACTGTGCCATCTAACTAACCACTGATTTGTGTAAAGTATGCTTTAAATTGGGACTGCTCCAGAAAATCTGAAATATGCATGTTCATGGTCACTAAAACAAGACAATGGGGAGGAACAGGTGGGCAGAGAAGAATGTGCAAAGGAGAAAAAGGAGGGGGCATATTAGGGGCTTCAATAATCCATCACTAGCAGGGTTCTGGCGTTAGGCAATGTTCTTTTCACTACCCAGTATGAGATTAATTTCATTGTGGTTTTTCCTTGGCTCACCTTCCACATCTCTGTTCTTATAAGGTTACCAAAGTAGGATCTAGGTGCTCATTAAGTCAGCTCTGCATGAGACCTTATGCTAAATTGGAGAATAGGACAGCAAATAAGTCCCCGACCTTAAGAAATTCAGGTTGAAAATATGTATACATGCAAGCCTATTAGAAACTATACAAATACAATTTAAAATTCAATTTCAAGACAGGCTCCCATGGTGAATAAAGTATAACCAGGAGGTGAATAGGGCTCATACAAACTGCCATTCATGATTCTGCCTACACACACACATACACACACACACACACACACACACATATACATATATATATATACGACTCAGCCCTATGATGTTTGGGGTATGAAGAAACCTCTGACTGCTTTGGATCACTCATGTACGTGACTCAATACTGAGGTGGTACTTTTGTCAAGGGAAAAGCCATCTCTTATTAGCAAGTGATCTAGAAAAACCAATGACTCAGTGGATCTTTAACCAGTGACCCTACTTCTGCCAGGACTATCCAAGTCACATCCCATAAAGGTCAGGGGAAAGGCCACTAGTCCTATCCCCCACCTGCCTTGGACTATGAGCACTTGGCTGCTAAATTCCACATTCTGCCTAGGTGAACCTGATCCTAGTTTGGGGGGCTTCCTCTTCTGTCTTTGCTCCTTTCTAATCTTAGAGAAAAAGTGTTGATCCTGAGATGAGCCCATCTAACCTTGGAGGCCAACTTGGAAGTTCAATAGGTTCAGTGCTCTTGGTTCTATTGCTTAGAACTAAATAGCAACAAGGAAGCAAATGACTACCAATTAAAATTCATCTCAGTCATAGCCCAACTTGCCAGAAGAAATTTACTGTGAGTAGAACACCCTAAAAATGAAATGAAATGCAATATTCCTATTTGGCAGTTTCATATACTTAAGAGATTTAAGACTCAGTCTTCCAGCAGAATGTAATAATAGTTCTACTAGTTTTGTTTTTCTGTCAGTGATCACAAAAATCTTGTGAGATTAAGCAGTTCTTACATCAGAAATAAATACCTGTCTCATATTTGATGAGTTTTGTACTTCTCTCTTATGAAGAAACCAAAACTTAAGCTTAGAGACAATCATTCCTAGGACTCTGGGATGGGAATGTAATCCAGTATTGTGAGAAAAGGAAGCCTAACCCCACTGGTGAGTGTACAGGATCCTGCAAACAGTAAAACTTAAATACATTTTGGAGAATGATGAATAAACACTAGTTTTTATCAAATGCTATTTATATAAATATAAGCATATATAAAAGCATTCCTCCCTTAAGGAACTTGCATTCTAATGGGCATTGACATCTCATAATGCCATTGTGTGGTAGAGATACACTTTGGAAATGGTGGCCAGTGGTTCCAGGAAAGACAAAATGCAAAAACTCATCATTGAGAGCCTAGAGTCTCTCAGGAGCCCAGAGTCTCAGGTTCAGGTGTAATAGAGATGACAGTTTCAGCAGGATTTGAAAACGATGACCTTGAGATGGAAGCCTGGTTCTAGGCAACATGTCAAAAATCAGAGGGGGGGGACTACCCTAGGGGTCCTTGATCCCTCTAGGGGTTTATTTTTTTTTACACAAGAATGGTTCTGCCCTGGCTTCAATTCTGTGTCCTGATGAGTTAAAGAAGCCACTGTGACACTTAGCTCACTAAAATTATAGTTTGTACTAAGCTGCAGGTTCACAAGTGTTATTTTCCACTATTGGGTAGTTCAAGGTGTTTGGCAAAAGCGAAAGAAGGTTAGGAACCCATGGGGTTTTTAAGGTAGATTTTCAGAGGGGAAGAAGGAGATATGAAGGAAGAGAGGAACCAAAGAAAAGAATGAAATGGAAGGATCCTCAGCCAGGTAACACAATCCACTTGGGTAATTCTCCACCACTGGAAACTTTCACAGATTTAGAGCTGTCACCCTCTAGTTAACTATGATCATCTATCTATTCAGAGGCAGGAGGAGAAACAGGATCCTGTGTTGGTCTGCAAGGATTGTCAGAGGAGGCATTAATAAGCAAGCTCTTCCTGAACCCCAGAGTCCAAGGGCCAGGAGAAGAAAAGGGAGACATAGACAAAAAGAAGGAAGAGGAGAAATAAGAGAAGGAAAAGGATGAGAAGGAGAAGGAGGTGGTGGAGGAGGAAAAGGAAGAGGAGGAGGAGGAGGAGGAGGAGGAGGAGGAGGAGAGAGAGAGAGAGAGAGAGAGAGAGAGAGAGAGAGAGAGAGAGAGAGAGAGAGAGAGAATCAATTGACTATTGTGACATTCTAATTTTCAGTTGTGTCTGACTCTTTGTAACCCCATTTTGGGTTTTCCTAGCAATGATACTGAAGAAGTTTACCCATTTCCTTCTCCTGACTCTAGGTCTCCCGACTTATCCACTGTGCCACCTAGCTCCTCATCCTAATAGCTTAGCTGACTTTTATATAATTCATTAAATTTGAGTGGCGGCTAGGTGGCAGGGGGCAGCTAGGTGGCGCAGTGGATAGAGCACCGGCCCTGGAGTCAGTACCTAAGTTCAAATCTGACCTCAGACACTTAATAATTACCTAGCTGTGTGGCCTTGGGCAAACCCCTTAACCCCATTTGCCTTGCAAAAAAAAAAAACCCTAAAAAAAAAATTTGCAAAGCACTTTTACATGACAGAAGCAGTCAGGAGGTTTGAAACTAAGGAGCCTAAGTTCTGAATATATTTGGAGTTTCCAATAGTTTCCAGGGATCTTCACACTCAATGAAATAATCATTTTAAGCCAATTTAAGGTCTCTCATTTATGCAAGAGATTAGAACTATGGAATTTCCAATACAAAATTTGTATTAGGCCTAGGACAGCTTCATCTTAATGCCTCAGGTCAGAAGTTAGTGGGTTTGGGAATGAGGTGATTATAATCAATAGGCACCTGCCAAAAGATGTCATTTAAAGTGTTACATAAATTTTATTTCTTCATTCCCTTCATAAAAGAAAGATTCAACTTTCCTACTTTTAGGTGATATCACTAATTTTTAAATTCCTATAGAAAATGACAATATTTTTCTTGGCCACTCCAATCTAGCCTCTACTCAAGTGACCAAGGTGACTAGTTTTCTAAAGTATAGGTCTGTCATCATTACTTCACTCATTAGTACAACATGAGCCTCAGATATGGTTTTATCAGTAGAACTGACATTAAGAGAAAAAAAAAAAGGCATTATCATCTGTTTTGCTTCTGTATCCTAAGGAGCACTGGACCTTTCCAATTGACTTGCATTTGAAACCTTCCATGTATGTTGTCTCCTCCTATCAGAATATGAACTCCTTAAGACCAAGGACTGCCTTTGGTTTCTCTTTGCATATCCAGTGATTTATGCATAATAAGCACTTAATGCTTTTTGCCTCCCTCCCCATTCTTTCCTCTCAAACCCTCTCCTCTTTCAAACTTTTCTGTAAATCTCATCTAGGATACCACCATCCTTCTAATTACCCTGTTGTGCAATATTGGTGTGTCATCCTCAACTTCTCACTCACTAGACACACCCAGTTCATTGCCAAATCTTGTCAAAGCTTTTGAAAAGGCAATGAGAAGGATGCATAATATTCCCTTCACTCTAATCAACATAATGTGCAAATTATGTCATCATTCATTGGATGTCATGGCCTTCTTAGATTATGAAGGACAACAATCTGAAACTCTGTCCACTCTAATCTAGCCTCTACTCAGCTGCCAAGGTTACTTTTCTAAAGTATAGGGCTGACATCGTTACTAAATTCATCAATGATTTTTAATGACTACCTTTTATTTCTAGAATTAAATGTATACCACCCCCCACTTTGGCATTTAAAGCTCTTCTTAACCTTCCCAAGTTTCCAGACTTTTTACACTTTATTCATTTTTATGCACTCTAAAATTCAGCTGATTAGCCATCTGCCAAAATATGATGCCTCCATCTCCCATCTCTGCACATAGATTGTGTGGGATGCTCTCTGTCTCCTCACTCCTGCCTCTCAGTTTCTTAGCCATGCAAGCAAGAGTAAATGTAGAGAAACTGACCCTGGCTAAAAGAAGGGCTACCTCATTGTCAGAGACTGGAAAAAGGGAGAAGATAAAAAGAAGAGATTAAAAGAAAAAAAGGAAAGAGATCTTGTCTAAAGGTCTAAATTTTCCCAGTCAAATAAGAAAGGTCCTCAGCTAAGAGAGAATGGGGAGAAGTGTGGGAGAAAGGAAAAATGTTCAGAAAACCTTCCATGGAGAATGATAAAAGGTATCAATTAAGGAGGAATAAAAAGATTGTCTTACAATAGTAAGGTCTCATTTGAAGTGTAACTTGAATTTTTAATGTACCCAGTCATTACCTAAATTAATGTTCGTGGTTGAATTCCTGGAATACTGAAAGAGGAAAAAATGGGGGGAAGAGTGTAAGACAAATGAAGGAAGGAAAGAAAAAAACATTTATTAAAGTACAAAACTTTGCAATACAAATTCAAGTAAAACAGATAGGAATTTATATTTTAATGGGGAAAGACAATACAAAGAGAAGCTGATGGGGAGAGAGAGAGGGAGCACTGGTTCGACATTGTTTGGAAATGGCTGAGAAGTATTGGAAAGGCCTGTTTGGGTCAAAATAAGACTAATGTCTATCTCTCTGATAGGGGCAGCATTTCTGGGTTATGGTGAGAGGGTTGTAAGGAGGATGTTCCCAAGAGAAGGCATGGGGTAGAAATGGCATGGAAGTAAATAAATGCTCTTGTTGCTTTAAACATATAATATACAAAGATCATCAAAAGTATACTTTTTGACTGAGATCTGAGACCAAATACTAACATATGGCTCTGTTACTGTACTCAAGCCATACAGTGTTAGACCTTAGAGATGACCTCCTCTAAGTGATTGAGTGCAATTTCCTTTTTATAAGGGGAGAAAGGAGGAAATTTTGACCTAGAGAAGAAAAATGACTTTCCCAAAGTAACACAGGTACTTGCAAAGCCAAGATTGCAACAGATACTCTGGGAACACCTCCAGCATTCTTGCCCTCTTTTTGTGGTTCAGTTGGTCCTCGGAGTGGACTCCACATGACTTAATGGACATAGTTCAAGGAGTCTTCTTGTCAAAGATACTGAAATGGTTTGCCATCTCCTTCTCCAGGGTGTCCTCATTTTATACATGAGGAACAGAGGCAAACAGGAGTTAAGTGACTTGCCTAAGGTCACACAGCTAGGATCATGCAGTGGAGAAAGCTCTAGGGTCTAGAATCTCTCTCAATTTAGAGATCATCTAATACTCCAGAACCTGCTGTACTTGTCAAGAAACTATGGTCCGAGGAATCCATTGGCACAGTAGAGAGATACTTTCAAATACTTCAAATGAGAGAACACTAACTAGTCAAAACAATCTATGAATGTAAGCTAGTACACATCTTGCTAGTGAGGGAGCTGGAACCCCAAATCCCCGTTGCCCAAGTTCCGATCTCGGGCCCCCTCCTCTCCCAGCTGTGAATGCCTCTCCTCTCCCTCCGGCCTATTTTTAACTTGTCAGCTCTGTCCATTGATGGGCCGGATTCATCGCTCCATCCCCAGGGCGGCCTCTAGAAGCAGCTTGTCTGCGGTTCCATAACCTTCAGACATGCGGTCAAACTGGTACACACGCACCACACACACACACGCGCACACACACGCATCACACACACGCACACACACGCATCACACACGCATCATACATACACATCACACACACGCACACACGCGCATCACACACACGCACACACACGTATCACACACACGCATCATACACACACACGCACACACACGCATCACACACACGCGCGCGCGCACACACACACACACACACACACACACAGGCACAGCCAAACATTTCAGCCATACGCTCCTCCTCCCAAGTTCGCGCTTAGGTACCTGAGTGCGCTGCCCGCTCCGCCCTGGGCCCCCTCCTCTCCGAGGGAGGTCCTGGGGGGCGGGGTGGAGGAAGGGGCGGGTGGAGGGGGCGCTGCCAGCTTTAGAGGGCGGGCCAGCCCCCAGAAGTAGTACAGCAGCTGCGGCCGGGCAGAGGCCATCTATAGCCCACCCCTCCTCTCAGATCCTCCTCCCTCCTTTCAAGGTCCTCCCCCCTCAGACCCCCTCCTCGCTCTCAGACCCTCCCTCCTCTCAGCCCCTCCCCTCAGACCCCGCCCTCCTCTCAGCCCCTCCCCCTCAGACCCCTCCTCTCAGACCCCGCCCTCCCCTCAGACCCCGCCCTCCCCTCAGACCCCGCCCTCCTCTCAGCCCCTCCCCTCAGCCCCACCCCCCTCAGACCCCTCCCCTCTCAGACCCCGCCCTCCCATCAGCCCCACCCCTCAGACCCCTCCCCTCTCAGACCCCGCCCTCCTCTCAGCCCCTCCCCTCAGCCCCGCCCCCGGCCCGCCCTGCTCCCCGCGGTCCTCCCGGGACAGCTGCGGGGCTCTTTAGGACCCGCCGGCGCGGCTCCCTCCACGCGTCTCCCGCACCCGCGCGCTCCCCGCCGAGTCTCCGCCCGGGAAAGCGGCACCAGCCACCCCGCCCGCCGGCGCCCCCCGGTAAGCCGCCCCCAGCTCCCTGCCCCGGGGTCCCCGGTGCCCCCGGCGGGCTGGGGGTGCCAGGGTTCCCGGCCGCGGCGCGGGAGCGCGAGCCATATCTGGTCAAAATATTCGGCCGTCCGGGCCGGGACTGAGCCGCTCCGCTATAAATAGCCGCGCCGCCTCGCCTGCTGCCCCGCGCCCCGGGCTGGGGCTGGGGGCTTCCCGCCGGCCGCCCCGCGCCCGCGCCTGGAGCCCGCGCGCTGCCTCCCGGCCCGGAGCTGCCCCGCGCCCGCCTCCCACAGCCTCCGCCCGCCCCCCAGCCCCGGCAGCCCCCGGGAAGCCCGGGGATCCCTCCTCCGGCTGCGCCACTTCGTCTCTCCCCACCCCCAGCATCCTTCTGAGCTCCAGGACCCCCGTCTGCAACCGGCCCTGGTCCTGGTCCACCGGGACCCCAGAGTCGGGGCTGCCAAGGCTGGAGGGTCCCTGGCCCGCTCACGCCAGAGCAGACAGCTCCACCGCCTGCTTCCTCCGGTGCCCCCTCAGCTGCCAGGGTGACAGCCACGACTCCCTCCTCCGGCTTCCTCATCCGCCTTCCTCCCCCCCGGCGCCCGGCTGCCCAAATCCGAGACCCCGAGAAACCTTGGTCGGGTCTGGCGCCGGCAGAGACCCTCCTGCCGCTGCCGGCCTCCTGATCCCCTGCAGCCCCGATTCTACAGCTGGGGAGGAGGAAAGTTAGGTAAACCCCTGATTTAAAGGGAGCTCTGAGTGCCCTCTGAGTGGTGAGGTCTGAGCAAGCCGGCAGGGAGGAGGCGGAGGACCCAGTGTCATGTCAGTGCGGATCGGACGTGTGATCAACTCCTTAAAAAGTTTCAAAATTAGAAGGACAGAGGGAGTGGTCAAGGAGCAGGGGAGAATGAATCGGGGGATCCGCCAACGGTCCATTAAAGAAATGAAACCCATCAACTATGTGGCCCTGAGGTCCTCTGTCACCTGTCTTCCCCAAACCTCCTGCTACTCCTCTCCGCTCCGAGAATCTAAGGGGGGGCCCTCGCCTGCTTCTCTTCCCTGGGAAGAACCAAGGATAATTTCTGCTTGGTCTCTTCTATGAGTCAGCTGGGTGGGAGTGAATAAAAATCTGCACCTGCCTATTGTCTTCATAGATCCCATCCCACGCCCAAGCTGTCTACTTAGACAGTTTGCGGCTTTCCGTTATTTTTCTCTTAATGCTGTGCTATTTAATCAGATTCATAGGTTCAAAAATCCTTGAGCTGGAAGAGATATCTGAGGCCACCTAGTCTAAGGTTCTCTGACTAGGGAGGAAACTGAGGGTCAGGGAGATTAAGTGGGTTGTCAAAGGGATATATTTTAGACCTTAGTATTTGATTAGTACAGAAAAAAATAAAATTTCGGGGCAGTTGCTGGTAGATACTGCTATTAGAAAGAGCATTTCCTTGATGGAAGGGGAATTTGTAGTTGACAGAGTATTTGGGATATATTTACGTTAACAATATTGAATCGCTATACTGCATAACTCTGGGGGGGGGGAATTCGTTCTAGAGGAGCAGAGTCTTGATTTTTATAAGAAATAGCTTAATTGAAAAGGAGTGACTTTTGGATTGACAGGACATGAAAAACTTTATGTTTCTATCTGTCTGCACCTCTATTACAAACGGTATCAGTTTCAGTGTAAATATTTATACTTTGGACCAGTTTCGTGTTTGCTTACTACAGTGTAAAACAAAATATATATTTCTTGCCAGGGAGGTTGTTTTATAATATCCAAAGCTTCCCTTAAATACCAGATTAAAATTCTGGGGAAATGAAAATCAATGGATTATGATCACAGACTATAAAGGTGAATATGAATTGCTTGCCACATGCAAGATGCTACAAATAGCTGAGGGTGATTTGATAGAAATAATTTTAGGACAAATATAAAGAAGCATTGTAGTAACTTATACAGGGAGTATATCATGCAATATATATATATATATATATATATATATATATATATATATATATATATAGTATTTGCATGTCTTTAAAGGACAAGAGAATGGAGCTGTGCAATTTTAGGATTTGCAACCCTAATTTTTCTTTTTTGTTTATTTTTTATTTTTTGGTTTTTACAAGGCAATGGGATTAAGTGACTTACCCAAGGTCATACAGCTATGTAATTTGTTTAAGTGTGGAGGGCCCATTGGAACTCAGATCCTCCTCATTCCAGGGCTGCTGCTCTATTCACTGAGCCATCTAGCTGCCCCCCTGCAATTCTAATTTTTCAACATTAAAGTAAAAAAAAAAAGCAGCCATGCCCTCTCACAAAACATCCTTTTGTTTAAAGTCTGACAGACTGGAACAGTAATAGTATAAATAAAGTCAGGGGTGGGGGGGGATTGGAAAGGAGGGCAACAGAGAAGATGGTGAGTTTGGTTTTTAAACAATTTGAGTTTAAGGAGATAGTTCATATAAGTGGAAATGTTCACCAGGCAGTTGAAAATATGAGACTGGAGCTGGGAAGAGAGGGCTGGCCAGAGATGTAGATTAGGGAGTCATCTGCAGAGAGGTGATAGCTGAAGCCATTAGAGAATAAAAGCTTTAAGGAAGAGTTAGGGAGAAGGGAGGGCAGAGAACTAAACTCACAACTGAATTGTTAGCCATTAAACTCCTTTAGTTAATTTGGCTTTATTGTCTGAATATTTTAGTTAAATATCTGTCAATAACATTTTGTTAATAGGAAGAGACTCAGAACTCAATTCTCTCTTCTAGTGGTATTCACCAAGCCCTATTTGCTGCGTTGATGCAGGACACAAAATCGTTTTATCCACTTTCAAATCCATTTCTCCCTTCCTTGCTTTTTTTTTACCTTTTGTATCTTGCTCTGTTCATTATCTAATTTCTCTTACATTTTCAAGATTGACATTTATTTGCAAATAAAAAAATTTGTTGAATTATCTATAACTTACACTGGGTATGGTTCTCTTCATTTTTAACCATTCATCTGCATAAGATCCAGCAGGAGTCTGGAAAGAACAAGAACTAAGCTTTGGGCTCATATCTCTAACCTTCTCTGGCACTAGCTAAGTCCCTATTGGTGTTGCCATTACTTCAAGGTTTTAGGGGTGAGCCTGAAGTGTCCCTATCCTGCCTATCTTACAACTCTGGAGCTCCCACATGAATGTCTTGCCCTAACAATCAGCCAGTAGATTCAGTTAATTCTTAGGAAGGAATTTATTCAAATGGCAGAGTGAGAAAGAGTTAGAAAGTCATTCCCCTGTATCTGTAGTGATAGTCCCTCACAAATAACCAAAATAGAAAGAGGAGTGGTTATAAACAAAGTACAGTGGTAAAGAGGTACAAATGAAGGGAACAGTCAAGACAGCCCACATCTCTATAACTACACAGTCTTGTTATCCTTTCTTTCTCTGGCAAGTCCTTTTGATATTCATCTGGATAAAGGCTTTTCTGATTAACTAGTTTGCTCCTCAGCTCAGTTGGGCTAGATCCTTGCAGGACTTGGTGTCTCAGCCGGATGGGTCTTCTACTGGGCTACACTAGGCTAATCATCAGGGGTAAACGTGGGAAACCTCAGTGAGGGATCAAAGAAAGGCTTCTGCCAATATTGGACTAAAGCTTATTACCATGACTGATAAGAGCAATATGCCTTAGCCAGATATGGCAGAAGCTTTTCTTTGATCCCTCACAGTGCCAGCCCTGAGGTTTGCTACACCCAGGTAAGGTAGGAGAAGAAGTCTAATCTTTCCCATTTGACATTCCTTTCTGGTTCAAAGATATTGTTCCTTAATGAGGGACCTCTTTGTTTTTTATGATTCTTAGCCTAATTACTCTTCCCAGACTCCTGCTGGATCTTATGAAATTGACTGAGGATGAAGGTATTGAAATGTTCCATTCCCAGCGTAAATTGTTTCACTGGCCTTTTCATATAGAATTAAGAAATTCAAGCCTTAGATCCATTCAAAGATTCAGAAAGTTTTCTTTGAATATGCATTTTATTCCTTAACATTGTGATATATCTTTTCTATTCCTTTTGACTTTGAGTTTTCTAAGTGTTAGTGAGAAAGAAATTCACATATATACATGTATATTTATATTTGTACAGGGGATGCATGTATGTGTTGGTGGAAAAAAACTTCTCTCCTCAAGGGTCTCATCTCTGGAACTTGAATTTGTGGACACAGAGAATTAAGCATAAGGAGACATAAGTAAACTAGATACCAATTTATTAACATACTGAGGTGAACTTTACCTGACTATATACTAATCCTCCTGTAGCTAAATAGGACTTTTCCCACAGGAAAATGATTGTATTGATTTGTAGCTAGACCAATTTTTTTAAATGATCCATACCCTTTAGCTGAAAACAAATTGTTGCTAGAGACTGTTTGGAGAGAGTGAAGGCATCAGAGAAAAGGGGATTATAGTCTTGAGAGAGCTTCCTGCCTATTAAGTCTAACCCAGGTGTTGACAGCCTATGACATGTATGTACTACTAATCATTTTATGTGTTATATGATAAGGCTTAAAACATTTTCCTTTCCAATGTTTTAAAACTTGAAAATATAAATCTTTAGAGATGAATTGAAGGCATAATAATGAAATAACAAGTGGTAGAGTTAGAATGTATGAGCTACTTGAGTATAGCAGTAGGAGAAGTTGAAGGAAGCTGGTAGAAAACCCTCTCCCTACCACTTCCCAATATCTTTTAACTCTACTTAAAAACTCAAGTCATATAAGTATTCTCCCAGGGTGTGCCCAACCCAATGCTTCTGCTCACTATTTCCCTTGGATCATTTTAAGATGATATCCCTAGAGGCAAGTAGGTGGCAATCATGGCTAGAATGTTGGATTTGAAGTCAGGAAGACCTGAATTCAAGTTTGGCCTTAAATATTTACTAGCTGGGCAAGTCACTTAACCCTTTGTCTGTCTCAGTTTCCTGATAAATAAAATGGGAATCATAATAGCAACTACCTTGCAGAGTTGTGAGTATCAAATGAGATAATAATTATAAGTCTCACACATAATGAGTGTTACATTTATATCAACTATTAGCTAATATTACTATTATGCTTACAAAGAGATGGGGTGGCTGATTTGGGAATAGAAATTAAGGTCTTTTGATTCATATTCAATGTTTGTTCTTGCTGTTCTCTGGTTCTTGAATTGTCTTATGTGGTTATTTGACCATTTGTACAGTCATCTAATTCAATTTCAAATTTCTTTGAAGATATTTTGTTATCTATCTTTTGTGACACAATGACTTTCACAGGGCTAGGCACATTAACTGAAACCCAATAAGTACTGTTTATGTCACTTGTGCCATTAAATTCTCAATTTTTCTGAAAATACAAGCTTTGCTTCTAAGAACAAATTACCAAATAAAAAAATCAGATCAAAAATTTGAGCTAGTCTTCTCATTGGTGCCTTTTCCACAGCACCATAAGAATTCTGACTTAGGATCTTAGATTTAGACCTTGAAGAAACTAAAAACATCATTTAACCTAACCGCCTCATTTTATAAATACAGAAGTGGAGGCTCAGAGAAATAAAGTGACCTGTTCAAAGCCAAATTCTGATGCTAGAGGTAGCTAGATGGCACAGTGAATAGAACATTGGACCTGGAGTCAGAAAGACCTGAGTTCAAATAATACAATCTCAAATACTTCCTAGCCATGTGATCATGGGCAAGTCGCTTAAACCTTGTCTGCTTCAATTTCTTCATCTGTAATATGGGGATAATAAGAACTCCTACCTTCCAGAGTTGTTGTGAAGATTAAATTTTGTAATATTTGTAAAACAGTACAATGCCTAGCTTATAGGCTTAATCAATATTTTATTCCTTTCTTCCTCTGCCCCTAACCCCCAACATTTTTCCATGACACCAAGCAGCTTTATTCAGTAGCTTAGAGATATAAGTAAGGAAGAGAACATGCAACAGTCAAGAGTAAGCATGACATTTTTCCTGTCTCCTTGATCCCATATTTTCCATGCAATTTCTATTTTATATTGGCCACATCATTGCTCCAGTTTCCCACTTCAGTTCATTCTGTCACATTTTAGCTAATCATTACTGTGGTTTCTGTTTTTGCATTGATTATAGCATTTCTCTAGGTCATAGGACTATGAGTCTCAACCTTAGGAAGATAAAAATATACCACACATAAATAAAGCCTATGCTCTCATCATGAGTGGACCGACTATAAGGGGATCAATTATTTTAATAACAAGCAATTAAAAACTTCATAGATGGTTGTGATTAGCAATGGTGAAGGAAATACCCACAACAATTAAATCATAGATCTTTTGCAATAAACAGGCTGGAAAATGAGGGTAAGTATAGAATGGGTTCTTGCAGGTTCAAATCCTGTCATCCTTCAAACATTGACCTTTTTCTCACTCTCTTAAATTATAATATTACATTGTATTTTCTCTTTCCAAGTAAAACAAATTAATATGTATTCTCTTTTGGGAAAGGCTTTTATGACACCCCTCAAAATAATTGAAAATGCCTGGAGTATCTACAAAAATGATGGTTGGAATCTCTCTGGTTCGAGGTAAACTCTTTGCTGCTTCACAATAGAGAGAATATTTATTCTCCCTCTCACCTTTAGTCTGCTTTCTTCAGTTTACATGCCCAATTATTAAACCCTACTTTTGAACATATTAAATTGTGTGCTCTAGAAGGACTATTACCTCTGACCAAGGGATGGGATCACAGCTGAAAAGGGAGGGGGAGATATAGTAGATGCTGTGAAGGATGAAATTGATTCATCAAGACAAGAATCCATGCCTAAAAAATTTGAGAGGTATCTTAGAGAAGAGAATATTAAATGAAATCTTGTGATTGCTTAATTGTATTATATAAATCCTTGAGGGTAGAGATAGTATCCTCCACAGCAGACTGTATGTGTAGTAAACAGTCAACTATTTGGATATTTGTGTATACATATATGTTTATATACATACATTCATGTATATATAAATAAATTGTGAATCTTGAATAAAAATGTATTGGATAATTCAAAGTTGGAGGAATTCTGAAATTTCCATGTTTAGCTTGAGGTGAAGGCTAAAGAAAGAATCAATATGACAGAAAGGTGAATTTGGGAATTATACCAAGCAAATAGTATTCAAAACTGTGGTTGGACTAAGGTTTTTCCAGGGACATTTTTCTCTTTTGGTTCTTCTGTCACCACAGGTATTATTCAGAAATAGCCTTGGTTTGGGGGAACAGCTTGGGAAAATTGTATCCATCTGTTCCAGTGGTCCTAAATAATGGGTTTCAAAAAAGTTTTTGAAAGGCCACCCTAACACTAAAACATTTTATGGATTTGATATTTAAGGATATTTATTACTAAAAGTAAGTACAAGTAAGCTAATATGAAAATTGATGCAAAACCAGGAGCAAGTATCCTAGCTTCCTAAAGAATAACATAGGTATCTTACATATGAAAATGAATGTGACTTCTCAGGCAGAATGTGGAAGGAGAAGAGCTAGGACAGGTGCCCAGTGACAGTGGGAGGGATGAGGGGAGGATGCCATTAAAAGAAGCTGAGTAGTCAGAGTGGTAGAAATAGAGCCAAGAGGGAACCATGTGTCTCTAGAGCCTAATCTGGGAAAGGATCTGAGGAGGAGAGGGATTGATTGTCACAATCTCTGGGAAAGCAGGCTAGGAAATAGTTTTGAAGGACATTGCTTTGAGGAGTAGCAGGGGTAGATTTCACAGTTGAGAGGTAGTTGAAAGAAAAACTGATTGATATGAATTATAGCATTCTGAGATCTATGGATAATTATGGATAATAAATTAGTCAAATAAGCTTTCTGAGGCTGAGGATCAAATACTATGCTTTTTTTTTTTTACCTCCCCCTTTTCTTTATGCTTTAAAAAATTCCTCAAAGTGTCTAATAATACAGGACATAAAATATGCTTATAACAAATATTTGGTAAGCAATTAATTTATATTTTTTCAATATATCACTATACTTAAATAACATAGTTCACATTTTTTCTGTATTTTTGGCAAAAAAAGAATTTTTACCTACATTGTTTCCATTGAATCCCACAGCTTGATGAAGAAAATTTTTTTGATGAGGAAAATGAGACTGAGAAAAATTAAATGAATTGCCCAGGGTTATACAGTGAGAAATAGGACTCACCTCAAGTTTTCTGACAAATCCATTGTACTTCATATAGTATCATGTTGACTTTCACTTGTTGATAGAAAAAAACTTAATGTGGTTTTAAGCTCTAATAACTAATTACTTAACTAATCAAATGCTCAGTGGATTTGCCAAAAATTAATTAAAACTTAAACTACACTAAGATAAACTCTAAAACTTACAAAAAGATGAATATTGAAAACTATCTTTACATGTAATCAAAGAAATACAATAAATTAACATTAGAAAGAAAAAAGTACACTAAGGCTTTTGGGATATCTTTTTAAGTAATTAAAGCTTATAACCTCACTAAAACTTTTGGGACACTATTCATTTCTTTTGATGATTCAATATTCATGATGTTAATAGTAGCATAAGCTAAATATAGAAAAATTGGGGGGCAGCTAGGTGGCGTGGTGGATAAAGCACTGGCCCTGGAGTCAGGAGTACCTGGGTTCAAATCCGGTCTCAGACACTTAATAATATTTAATAATTACCTAGCTGTGTGGCCTTGGGCAAGTCACTTAACCCCATTTGCCTTGCAAAAACCTAAAAAAAATTGGGAATATTTTTGTATGTTGACATCTTTTCTGATCTAATTGTATGGTTGTCTTATTCTATTCTGATACAAACCTGGATTTTAGATACATGAAAAAGTTGATTTTTGAGGTTTATTGTGAATTCTTTTCTCCTGGGAGATAAATACTATTTTTATACTCAGGGAAAAAAATGCCATGGGAAGTAATACCCATCTTCTTTTATTGCTTGTTCTTTGTTTAGCTGGTAATCATTAATATTAATAATCTTTCTAGAACTTCCTTCCATGGGCTTTTAGTCATTTCTTTTTTTTTAAATGGGAAGAAGCTTTAGTATCTATGCAAATTGCTGACTAAATGCTTCCTGCTATATTCTCAATCTCATAGTGCTATTCAGTTCTCTTACAATTACATAAATGTTATCTTTTAATGTCAATTTTGATTCATCTTAGAGCAGCTTTGCTTTCTGTATATTATCATAAAATAAAGATTCAAGCCTCTTATTACCTGGGAAAATTGAGAAGAAGAATCAAAATCAGGGACATTTGTTTTTTAAAAGATGAGTCTTGTAAAATTGGTGACATATTAATCAGCCACTGATTATTGAGTTGCCTTGCAACCTTGACAGAAAGATGAATTTGTTGACCCCTCCCATTCTCTCTAAAAACATTCCACTTTATCTGAAGCTTGCACTTCTTTCTAGGGTGTGTCAACTTTGAGTACTAAAGTTGATTCAGATGTTCAGTGAAAATGCTGATTATTTGAATCAACGTGAATATTATATCTCATAAGAACATGTAATGGGGTTGAACTAGCTTTTCCTTCTTTGTCTCCTTTGATGGATCTTTTCTCAGGTAATTCCTAAATCCCTCAGGGCTCTAATCTGGGTCTTCTTCTCTTCTCCCTGTATTCTATTTCAATTGGTGATCTTATTCTCAAATCTACCTCTCTTGCCCCAATCTCTCTGCCAATCTCCGGTCTCACATCTCCAGCTGATGTCCAGTTGACAGTCTTAAATTCAATATATTTGAAACAGAACTCATTATCTTTCCCCCTAAATCCTTTCTGCCTTCTACCATCTTGATTACTGTAGAGGGCAATCCCATTTTGCTAGTCTCTCAGACTCATCACTTAGGATTCCTTACTGTCTCTCACCTCTCAAAATCCAACTGTTGCCATGGGCTATTGATCTCACCTTTACAACATCTCTTAAGTATACTCCTCTCTGTCCTCTGACTCTGACACTGCCACCATACCTTTATCATGACAATAAGCTACTGATGGGTCTACCTGATTCAAGTCTTTCCCATCAAATCATTCTCCATTCAACCATTCCTTAATCATGTTACCTTCCTACTCAAAAAAACTACAGTGGCTGCCTATTGCCTATAGAAACAATTACAAAATGCTCTCTTTGTCATTTAAAGCCCTTTGTAGCCTAGCCCTCTTCTGTCTTTCTGGTCTTCTTTTACCTTCCTCCCTAGTACATGCTCTTCCATCCTGTGACACTGGCCTCCTGGCTATTCCGCAAAGAAGACATTCCATCTCTCAGCTCTGGGCATTCTCTCTAACTGCCCCCCCCCCGTGCCTGGAATTCTCTCCCCCTTCCATTCCAACTACTTACTTCCCTGACTAAAAATCCCATCTTCTGCAGGAAGCCTTCCTCAAACCCCTCTTAATTCTGGTGCTTTCCCTATTTTATTAATCCCTATTTACATTTTAGCCTATTTGTGACTTGCTTTCTATAGATTTATTTGCATGCTATCTCCCTCATAAATTGCAAACTCCTTAAGGGTAAGGATTGTCTTTTACCTCTTTTTGCCACAGTGCTTAGCACAGAGTTTAGATCATAATAAGCTCATAATAAATGTTTATTGAATTGAATTGAAATCTCTAGCTAGTACAAGTATTATTATTATTGCTATTTTTTGAGGAAATTTATTGGGAGAAATTAAATGTTTTGCTCATACTTCACCTTCCAATTCCCCACTTTTTCACTGGTCATTCCTAATGCTTAGAATGCTCCCTTCTTCTCTCCTCCTGCCTTTCATCAGAGCTCACCTCAAATCCCAATCTCTGCAGAAGATGATTCCTTGTGTGTCCTCTCCACTGATGCCTTCCCTTCTACTCTGAACATAAGCAGTTATTTGCCTATTGTGTCCCTTGTCTTGAGGTCAGGGATCACAGTTTGCCTTTCTTTGAGTCCCCAGAGCTTAGCACAATGGCTGCCACATAGTAGGCACTTACAAAAACTTTTGGTTGACTGAGTCACACAGCTATTAAGTTTCAGCAATGGGACCTGAACCAAGATTTTCTGACTCTGAATTCAGTACTTATTCATCTCATCTCAAAGAGGAACGTGAATAGTTTTTATCTGGGTGTAGCTACTTTCCATATACCTCCTGGTTTAACCTTTTGGTTAATCCCCCTAAACACACACACACACACACACACACACACACACACACAAACACAGATGCACACATACATAACTACATATATATCTTTCTCTCCATGATTTCACTTTTCTTGTAAAAGAGAGGAAAACCTTTATAAGGCATTCTCATCGAGAGATGACTATTTTCTTCTGGTCAACTAACCATATATGTATTCCTGTGAATTAGAGACTTAAGATGGGAGAGGGGTTCTGCTGTGTCCTCTTTGAGATTTGCAGTTGGATTCAGCAACAATAATCAACTTGAAAATTGTTTTCTACTTCTAAAACTATTCTAATGCTTCCAGTACTGCCTTAGTGACACCATTAGGTCAGAGAACTTAACTTTAAATCGTGAAGATCTCATTTTACAGATGAGAAAACTGAGATGAAGGAAATTAAGTGATTTTTCCAAGGTCACTCAAGTGGAAAGTAGAAGAAATTGGAATTGAAACCAGGTCCTTTGATGACAACAGATCTCTAAATCTCAAGGAGCGGGACAGTATTCTGTAGCAGAAAGGAGGCTGAATTTGGCAACAGATGACTAGAATACAAATCCTAGCTTCCATATTTATTAGCCGTGTGTCCAGGGACAAATTGCTTCAGTTCTCTGAACTTTCTTTTTTTTCAATTGATAAAATGGATATGAAAATCTTTGAATGTTTTCTTCAAAAAGTTGATATAAGGACAAGCTATGATAAACCTTAGAGGACAAACAACTAGGAGTTACATCAGCACCACTCAGTACTGATGATTTGGTTGTACAGTAGAAATCCATTGATAATAAAAGCTCACTAAATGATTTGAACATTCTAAAATTCAGATCATATCACATTTTTTTTCATTATGTGCATTGCAAACCTGGAAAAGCAAAATCTCTTGAGGCAAGAAATCTGCTACCAAGCACAAGCTTCTTAACAGTAACAATGATTCCTTACAGTCCCAAAGCACTTAATAATTTTCAAAACTGTTACAGATTCATTTTCTTATTTCAACTTTATGTAAACCCAGCAAAACAGGTAGGGCAGGTATTGTCAGCCCCATTTGATATATGAGCATAGATTTAGAAGTGAAACTATCCTTACAGGTCATCTGGTCCAACTCCCTCAAGGTATAAATAAGTCCAGAACCAAGAGAAAGATATGGGGAGTAAAAGCAAATTCAAGCCTGGATTCTTTAATATCAAATCCAGTGCCCTTTCCACTGTATCACCCAGTGTCCTAAAATAGAGAAAGATTGAGTGATTTACTCATGGGGGTCATTTCACTTTACCATGCTATCTCTCATCATTGACAAAGGCTTCAAGATTTGTATGTGTTTGTATATGCATATGTGTGTATATATGCAGGTACATATATGTATGTATCAAAAGTCTAGCAATACAATATATAAAAGAACAAAAGAAAATCAAAGGAAACAAAGGATTTTAAAGTGAAGGAGGAGAAGTAATAAAGCAGTAGTTGCATGTGTAAGAAACAACCAGTACAAAAATATGGTATCAGGATGTGAAATTTTATGCGTGAGGATCATTAAGAAAACCAGTCTAGCTAGACAGACTGCCTTGTGGTCAAAGGAGAATAAGTACAGTGGGGGTAAAAAAAGCAGTCTAGGGCTAGGATATGAAGGATTTTTAAAAATCAGAGATGATATTTATTCTCAAAGGCAATGAAGAAACATTGGAATTTATTGATTGGTAGAGGAGCATAGATCTACAGTGTGGGGAAAATCATGTTAGCAACCATGTGGAGAGAAGAAAGTAAAGACTAATAAAGCTAGTACAGGTATGGGTGTGAAGAAGGCATGAATATGGTGATATGGTGGTGACCATATTGACATAGAGAAGGGATGAATGGGAAAAATGCTATGGAAGAGGAATTTGTGATTTACCAATTGATTCCTAGATAAGCTATAAAATTCAATTTAAATTTTTAAAAAGGCTAGACAGACTGTTTCTGTTGTCTAAAAACTGACTTAACTAATCACAGTGCATCTTATAACTAAGAAGTTGACCACTTCATCTCATTTTATCCTCACCTCTATTAATATTGTTTCCAGTTTTGCAGATAAGAATACTGAGACAATTGTACAATATCTAAAAATCTTCAAGTATTTGAAAAGGCTGTCATAAGGAAGAATGATTAATCTTGTGTTGCTTGGCCCCAGAAGATATAATAGGACTTAATAGAAGAAGTTGAAAAGTTCTTCATGATTTCATATACAAGAAAACTTCTCAACAGGAAGAACTAACCATAAGAGAAATAGATTCCTTGATGGATTCCCTGTCACTAGAGATTATGCAGTCATACATATAATGATACACTGAACTCATCCTTGATGGGATATGGTTTTCATTATAAATGTCAGTTGCTGTGCTATTTCAGGCTTTAAGGAATTCTAAGGTACTGGGGTCAGCTTCTAAGTCACACAGCTGTTCTCTGTGATTTGTCTGCTTTTGTGTCCCAGGAATGCTGCCCTAAGGTTTCTGTGATATGTGGGGATTGTCAGTCTTACTAGTTACTCTGTGGTGCTGTTGTTTTTAGATTCTTTATACTCATTTGAGTTTGAGGGGTTTTTTTGTGGGGGTGGTTGCTTTAAGAATATCTGTTACTTATTTCCCTATTCTTACTTCAAACTCAAGCCTCTGTTTCATCTGTATCCCATTTGCTTCCCTCAACTTCTCTCTGCTTCTCATTTTTCTTTCTTATCACTATAGTCTCCTTTTCCAAGTTTCTCCTCTTCTCAGCTTTCACTCCCAGAAACTTGGCTTTTGTAACCATAGGCAGCTAATGAAAGTGTTGTTTTCCTTCTGGTTGGCAGAATTACCAATCACATCACATCTAGTATGATATTTCATTCTAATGACTTCGTCCATTCATTGCTTTGTAAATACTGGTGAGAAACTCTGATTGTCTATTTTCATCACTGTTCATAGGTTTTTTTTCTTTCCTACCAATCATTCCTTCTCTTCTTTCTTCCTTCTTCTTCTCTCTTTTGTCCCTCTTCTCTCTATTTACTGTTTCCCTTTTTGCCTTCTTTTTTCATTTCTTCCTATTTCAGATGTTTACAGTTTCTGAGACTTATATGGATATGTATTCACATACACACATATGTACACACACACACACACACACACACACACACACACACTCACTCACTCACAGGAGGGGCAGTAGATAAGGTCAGTTTTCCAAGGACATTTTTTACCAATAATGTACACATAACTAAGGAACAAACCAGTGTAGTGGTAGCCTTGATTTCCTCATCTATAAAAGGAAAGACTTGAACTATACTTTAAATGCCACACTTCTTTGAAACTATGATACCTCATTACTGTATCTGGATGTGTAGGACCCATCATTTCAGTAATACCAAGTTGAAAGACAGTGTGAATCTCACCAGGCTCTCTGAACTCAAAACCATTCAATTTAATAGGATCTGGCAGCACTTTTATTCCACTTAGCAGCAGAGGCTTTCATTTTTGTTGTTGATGTATCTAAGTAAAATAATTTTAAGAGATCCTTAAATTTACTCTACTTATTATCCTTATAATAATCTTATAATGCTACCTTCCTTGAGTTCTGAATCATTTTAAATTCAATATGTGGCAGCTCAAAGAGGAGGCACTTTATAAATATAGTGAGAAATTTAAAAAGTGAGTTTTTGACCAGAACTGATTCAGTTGTGAATCAGTGACCAATTCAAAGCAGTTACTGTGATATTATAAACAGTTCTGTCATGAAATTTGGAGGAAGAAAAGGGCAGTTACAGTTCAGCCATAGCTGTAACCTTTTATTTCAAAGAAAAGGCAGGAAGAGTGCCAGTACAGTAGATCCTTATTTATCCAGAACAGCTTCTTTTGGGGGGGCACAGGCAATGGGGTTAAGTTACTTGTCCAAGGTCATACAGCTAGGTAATTATTAAGTGTCTGAGGACGGATTTGAACTCAGGCCCTCCTGACTCCAGAGTGGGTGCTCTATCTACTACACTTAGCATGGTGTAGTGGACAGAGCACTGTTGAATTTAATTACTGATCCACAGAATATCACTTAATTTCTCAGTGTGCCAAGTACTCCCAAAGTCTATGATTTGCAAACAGCTGATGATCTACATTGGTAGAGACAGTTTCCTCACAGTCCCCACCCAAATGAAATAGAGAAATCAAAGGTCTGACGTCCTATCCCCTCAAAACATTTTTATTCTAATGGACCCATATCTGAACCTTTCATGGTTCAAATTGGTTATCAATTTAGGCCATGCAAGTAAACTTTTATAAAAACTCAAATCAGGTAATGTAATATCCCTGTTACTGTTCATCTATTTTCTTAAACTTCTTCTTTTTTTTTTTTGCTAAGGGTGATCTCATAGCATCATAGGTTTTAGAGCTAGAAGAGATCTTAGACACCATTTATTCCAAGCTCCTCTTTTGACAAATGAAAGAACAGACATTAGCAAGTTTTGACCTGCCAGGAGATAGCAAGAAGTAGAGATGGATTCAGATCATCTTACTCTAAATTCAGTGCTCACACCACACAACCATACCTTCATTGTCTTTCTTGTCATGATGAGAGAATTAGATAAATTGAAATTCTAAAGTGATACCTTTGGCAGCCATTTTTCTGATTCTGATACTTATTTTTTTTCTCAAACCCATTCAATGGATTTTCCCCTCCCTCCCAAGTAAACAAATTCTACTGAAACTTTTCTTTCCAGTCACCAGTTACTTGTTAATTATTTAATCTACTCACCTTTTTTTCAGCCTTCATTATCCTTGACTTCTCTGTTGATTTTGAAAGGATTGACCTACCTCCTTCTTTTTTGATGTACCCTTCTCTGCTGGCCTTAGAGATAGCACTTTCTATAGTTCTCTCTTACTTCTCTCTGTACTTGTTTTATTTCTCCTTTGTAGATTCTTCATCCTCTTCCAGAACTCTTAATGTGCAAAGGTATGTCTAAAAGTATGTTCTTGACCTGGCAAGCTTTTTTGGGGGGTAAATCCCCATAGATGGGCATTTCCCATTGCCTTCCCAGTCCTCCTGTCTCCAGGTCAGTGTTCTATTTACTGTACTACCTAGCTGCCTCTAGCTAGCCAGCTTAGTAACAGAGGTAGAATTTGAGGTCCCAGGACCTTTGAGTACAAATCCATTGTTCTTTGCATTGGGTATTATCCTTGGGGATACATAAGCTTTGTATCTGCCCCAGAACCTGGAAGGGTGGACATATGCTAAATGTTGAATAACCCAATGAATGAATGACTTTAAAAGCTAGAAGATTCATTTGTGTCCCATTGTTTCTTTTAATTCCTTTTGTATTTCTGGCTTTCTTATTTGTACTGAAAGTCAAACATTATGGATAACATGAACTTGTGGTGTCTAAAATGTTCATATGTGTATTTATGACAAAAAATGTAAGTCATCTTTTTCCCAAGGACAGGAATTCTACTCCATCATCCCTATCAGCATCCCCTCATCAGTAATGTAAAGAATATTAGGTTTAAGTCATTGATTACATGTAGACCTGTCAATTCTCCAGTAGAAACAACATCAAGGTTTTCACTGTTCTACCTCAGGAAGTTTCTAAACATTTTTTTGCTTTATCTTTTCCCTACTCTCTACCTAAGAGACTCTGGCACTTTGAGGTTTGAAAGCATGTATCTTAGGAAGTCTGTTAGGCTATAAATCCTATATTTGAATAAAATAAACTAGTATTTATCAAGGACCTACTATGTTTCAAACACTAACTGTCCAGCAAGAATACTCTGCTATCAATGTATGGAAGGCAGTGATTAATCATACAGAATATTGCTTGCTCTATTTCTGAATAGCTCCAGCCTCACACATCCCATCAGATTGTACATATCTTTCCATAAATATCCTCAAGAGTGAGCTACAATTTAAGCTTAGTTTTGTTGTTGCGGTGGTGGTTTCCTCCTTCATAGCAGGAACATTACAACCTGGGCTAGTTCTTCCAGATATATAGGCACCCCAAATTTCTGAATTTCAGCTGGACAGAACTTAGTTACTAAATGGTATTTTTCATACTCTGAAATTAGGAACATAGGACTTTTAGACACCCTTCTTGTGCTGATCAGGGACATGATCAAATGAATCAAAGGGTAAAGATATTCCTATGATGAGGAAGCTAGAAAGTCAAACTAAGACCTTTACTTTTGCAGTAAAGAATATGAAAGCAATCATGGCAAATCATGATACTGACCTCTGAGTAAAGAGGACCTAGAGTCATCTATATCAGAGACATGAATCGTTTGACTCTGATTAAATCTCTCAGTGTCCCAGGCAGCTTTCTAAGACTATAAATTTGGGGATTCCCCATACCAATGAAATCACAGAGCCCGTCCCTCTTCTCCCCCTCCTTAAAAGATTGAACAAGGAGAATAGATTGCTTATGAATGAAGTGCAAAAAAAGCTTATGCCCTTTGGTTAGGGAGCTCTATTGAGTGCTATTTCCTCCTTATAATTCTAGTCAGATATATGTAGTTATCCCTTCCACATTGTGACTTTCCCCTCCATGATTTCCATATAACACAGTTTAGCATATGAAATTAAATGGGAATTAGGGGGGTGTTTTTCCAAAGCTGCAGATGACAGATGCAACGGGAGATAACAGATGACACAGAAGAAGTTTAGTAATACATAAAATATATGTTTAGTATTGTTAATATCAACCCAAATCTCTCTATTCTTTACATCAAAGGCTTGACTATTAGTTCTCTGATCAAAAATCTTCAGTATCTCCCCTTTGCCCTCTGAATAGAGTATAAATCATTTGTTCTGGAATTCAAGGCCCCCACAAAATGGCTTCAAACCTATCTTTTCAGCTTTATCTTAACAATATTCACCTACATATACTTTATATCTTAGCCTAATTGGATAACTCTCTGTCCTTTGTACTTGTCCTTCCTCTCTCATCAGTCTATCTTTGTTCATTTCTTGTTGCATGCCTAAAATGGAATCTCCCTATTCCTTCCTTCAGAACATAATCAGACTTTCTCCTTCAGAAAGCTTTTCCTCTAGTTATAAATGATCTCTCTTCCGATTTTCTTTTTGTAAGTTGACATAAAATGTATTTTCTTTTTTTCTTTAACTTTGTATTTTCTTTAGTTGCATATAAAAACAATTTTTTATGAACTTTAAAAAAAATTTTGAGTTTTAAATTCTTTCCTTACTGCTCCCCACTGAGAAGGCAAGTAATTTGATTTAGGGTATACATGTGCAGTCACGCAAAATATATTTCTGTATTAATCATATAGCGAAAGAAAATACAGATCAAGGAGATAAACCTCTCAAAAATAAAGTGAAAAATAATATGCTTCAATCTGAAATCATACTCTATCAGTTCTTCTAAAGGTGAATAACACTTTTCATCATGAGTCCTTTGTAATTATCTTGGATCATTGTTTTGCTGAGATTAGCTAAATCATTCACACTAGAAAATCATATAACATTGCTATTATGTTCATTTCACTTCACATCAGTTTATGTAAATCTTTCCATGTTTTTCTGAGAAATTCTGCTCATCATTTTCTTATGGTACAATAGTATTCCATCACAACCATAAACCACAACTTGTTCAACCATTCCCTAACTGTTGGGCATTTCATCAATTTTTTCAATTCTTTGCCACTACTAAAAGAGCTGCTACACATAATTTTGTACATTTAGGTCCTTTCTCTTTTTGTTTTTATCTCTTTTACCAGGAGTGGTATTGATACATCAAAGAAGGTTTGTGGGTTTTATAACCTTTTAGGCATACTTCCAAATTGCTCATCAGAATGGTTGAATCACTTCACAACTCCACCAACAATGCAATTTTCCTACATCGTCTCCAACATTTGTCATTTTCTTTTTCTGTCATGTTAGCCAATATGATGGGTGTGGGGTGTACACCATAGTTGTTTTAATTTGAATTTCTCTAATCAATAATGATTCAGTGAATTTTTTAATATGACTATAGCTAGCTTTGATTCCTTTGCCTGAAAACTGTCTGTTGAGGAATAACTTGTATTCTTATAAATTTGATTCAGTTCTCTATATATTTGACAAATGAGACATTTATCAGAAAAATTTCCTATACTTTTTTTCGCAATTATGATCACTGAATATTTTCCTCACCCCTGCTTATCCTACTCTCTCTCTCCTTTCACACTGTTCATCCTCAAAAATGTTTTATTTCCAACTACTACTTCCTTCTATCAATTCCTTCCATTCCCCCTCTTACCTTCCTGTAGGGTAAGATAGATTTTTATTCTTGAGTATATCTGTTATTCCCTCTTTGAACAAATTCTGTTGAGAGTAAAGTTCACTCCTTCCCCATTTTTCTTCTCCACTGTAAAACCTCTTTCATACCTCTTTTATGTGAGATAATTTTCCTCATTCTTCCTCTCCCTTTCCCTTTCTCCCAGGCAATTACCTTTTCTTACCCCTTAATTTTAATTTTTAGATGCCATTCTATCATAATAAACTCATACCCATGTCTTTTCTTTATCTAACTATATCAAATTACCCTAATAATGAGAAATTTCTTAGAAGTTAAAAATATCATATTCCTATGTGGGAAATATTAACAATTTGACCTTATAGAATTCTTTATGATTTCTCTTTCTTGATCACCTTTTTATGTGTCTATTGAGTCTTATATTTGAAAGTCAAATTTTCTATTCTGTTCTGGTCTCTTCAAGAGAAATACTTGAAAGTCTTATCTTTTATTGAATATTCATTTCCCGCCAAAGGATAATACTCAGTTTTGCTGTGTAGTTGATTCTTGGTTGTAATCCTAGCTCCTTTGTTCTCCAGAATATCAAATTCCAAGCCCTTCAGTCCTTTTTATATACAAGCTGTTAAAACTTATGTTATCCTGACTGTGGCTACATGATATTTGAATTGTTCTTTCCTGGCTGCTTACAATATTTTGTCTTTCACCTGAGAATGCTGGGGTTTGGTTATTCCTGGAGTTTTCATTTTGGGATCTCCTTTAGAGGTGATCAATGGATTATAAACTGAAAAAAATCCACTGAGTACCTCCTGAAAGAGATCCCAATATGAAAGCTCCTCTTCATATTTTCGATAGTACATTTTTCTTGTTTGGTCCTTTATACTTATTAATTGCCATGTAGTATTAAAATTGTCAACTCTTTGAAATTGGAGTGATAGATAATATGATGGAATTGGGACCTAAAAAGCTCACAATAATGTAATAAGACTTAAAATGAAATCTGATAAGAATAAATGTAAAGGCTTATACTTCAATTTAAAAAAATCAAGTGAGCAATTACCTAATGTTGTTCTTTTCAGTCATTCAAAACCTCATTTCTTGGCAAAGATCCTGGAGTAGTATGCCATTTCCTTTTCCAACTCATTTTACAGATGAGGAGACAGAGGCCAACCTAACTAAATTCTTGCCTACAGTTACGCAGCTAGTAAGTGTCTGAGACCATATTTGAATTTAGGTCTTCCTGATTTTGGCACTCTGTTGAATTAAATTTTTGATTTGAAAACAAAACCCTTTTTCTGTATATACTTTGGATCTATAATTTCTCTTGTGTTTACTCCATTATACCAGATTGTAACTAATTACCCCCCCCCCATGTTGCTGTTAGGGTGTGCAGTGTTTTTCTGATTCTGCTCATCTCACTCAGCATCAGTTCATGCAAATGCCTCCAGGCTTCCCTGAATTCCCATCCCTCCTGGTTTCTAATAGAACGATAGTGTTCCATGACATACATATACCACAGTTTGCTAAGCCATTCCCCAATTGAAGGACATTTTCTTAATTTCCAATTCTTTGCCACCACAAACAGGGCTGCTATGAATATTTTGTACAAGTGATGTTTTTACCCTTTTTCATAATCTCTTCAGGGTATAGACCCAGTAGTTGTATTGCTAGATCAAAGGGCATGCATAACTAACTCTCATACAAGGCTTATGATTTCATTGGTATGGGGAACTCCATGGATGAGAAAATTCCTTCTACCAGTAGAGGCCAATTCTCTTTCTGCAATTTAGAGTCTTAGTGAGAGTTGCCTTAGAGCACTATGAATTTAAGTGACTGTCAATGGTCACTTAGCTAATATATGTTACAGTTGGGACTTGAACTCAGGTCTTTCTAGACCTAAGATCAACTCTCCACCCATTGGCTAAATTAATTTTAATATCAACCCTGTAACTCCTTCTGATTTGCACATTGGTATCCTGGGTCTTTCATTCAACTGGGAATTATTCATAATTGTCAGCCTTCTGCTGGGGAAATGGAAATGTCAATCTTCCTATAGTTACCACCCTGCCCATATTTTTCTCAGTGCAACACAACAGGCTTTTTGATGTACTGTTCACGGGTCTTGTTTGAGTAACTAACCTTTTCTCTGTTCCTCTGCTGCTTTTATATAAGAAATTTGTCTCTATTCTGACCCAAGGTTGGACTCTGGGGCAGGAAAGGCTAACCAAGGCTGCTCATTGTCTCCTCCTCTTCGGGAAATATGATTCAGTTCACTTGGGTAAAATTCCCATAGTCAAGTATCAGATTTGTTCCTTAAGGTCCTTCTTGCAAAACAAGAATAACATTTATACTCTGTTTCTCATAGGGTTCTTCTGAGGGCCAAATGAAATAATGTTAATATTGTTATGTTATAAATATAAATAATATTATGTTACATTGTTAATTTTCTCATCTGTAAAATGGGGATAATAGCACCACCAGTTTCAAAGAGTTGTTGTGAGGATTAAATGAGACAGGATTTTACAAACTTTTTTTTCATTCAAGAAAGATTTTATTTATTTTGAGTTTTATAATTTTTCCCCCTAATCTTGCTTCCCTCCCCCCATCCCCACGGAAGACAGTCTGTTAGTCTTTACATTGTTTCCATAGTATATACATTGATCTAAGTTGAATGTGATAAGAAAGAAATCATATCCTTAAGGAAGAAAAATAAAGTATAAGAGATAGCAAAATTACATAAAGATAACAGGTTTTTTCCCTAAGTTAAAGGTAATAATCTTTGGTCTTTGTTTAAACTCCACAATTCTTTCTCTGGATACAGATGGTATTCTCCATTGCAGAGAGCCCCAAATTGTCCCTGATTGTTGCACTGATGGAATGAGCAAGTCCATCAAGGTTGATCGTCGCCCTCATGTTGCTGTTAGGGTGTACAGTGTTCCTCTGGTTCTGTTCATCTCACTCAGCATCAGTTCATGCAAATCCCTCCAGGCTTCCCTGAATTCCTGTCCCTCCTGGTTTCTAATAGAACAATAGTGTTCCATGACATACATATACCACAGTTTGTCAAACCATTCCCCAATTGAAGGACATTTTCTTAATTTCCAGTTCTTTGCCACCACAAACAGGGCTGTTATGAATATTTTGTACAAGTGATGTTTTTACCCTTTTTCATAATCTCTTCAGGGTATATACCCAGTAGTGGTATTGCTAGATCAAAGGGTATGCATATTTTTGTTGCCCTTTGGGCATAATTCCAAACTGCTCTCCAGAAAGGTTGGGTATTTTGTAAGCTTTAAAGAACTTTGTAAATGTGACCTATAGTAAATATTGTTTATGAATTACATCAAAGTGTTGTCATTTTGTTCTTTGGATTTGAAAGATCTGGAGAGAGATAATGTTCTCCTTGTAACAGAGTCTGGTCTATTTTAACCTGAGTCTTGGCAGCTTTGGGTAGCTGCAAATCTTGTGGCTTCATCTGGGTCATGAAAGAGCAAGTGATAACTAGAATTTATAGGGTGTCTACTACATATCAGACATATGCTTTGCAATTTACAAATATTTCATTTAAGCCTCACAACAACCATGGTAAATATCCCCATTTCACAGTTGAGGAAACTGAGGTAGAGTTTGAGTGACTTGCCCAGGATCACACAGTTAGCAAGTATCTGAGATAGATTTGAACTCAAATAAATCTCCCCAATTCAGGTCCAGATCTCTACCCACTCTCTAGTTAATGGACTTGTTATGGCTTGTAGCTTAGACTTGAGTAATTCTACCTGAGGTTCAGAGAGTCCACAGTTTATAAGCACAAGTCACGTATCAAGGAGTCCCTCTGAAGAGGGCAGCAAGGGGCCAAGCAGCGGAGCTGGGACAGAAGCCAGGAGTCAAGGGAACCTGGTGGGTCACCATAGTAGAGTCAACAAAGCCAAGTGGAGTATGCAGTATCACTAACAGAGCAGCCCGATCAGAGCCAGGAGACTAGCAGCCAACTCATTCTGGAAAAAGAGAACATAAACTGCATACTGATGGCCTTGGCAAGAGCAGATGCCTTTCCATAGGCCATGGAGGTCTGCTGCCCACACTTCTCATCATTTCTTAAAGGGACCAGTGGCTCATTCAATGCAAGAGTTGAAAGTTTCCTTTAAAAAAAAGTCATTTCTGCATTTGACTTCTAGAGGCTTAGATGTGTGAACCCTTAAGTGGGTTAATGCCTTTTAAAATAATTTGTTTGTTTTATGTTGTCTTCACAAAGTGATCTTTTCTTGGTCCATTTCATCAGTTCAGGGAGCTCACTGGTGAGGAAACTTCTTCTATCAATGCAGATCAGCAACAGTTTTCCCTCCATTGCCTTAATTTGCCTGAGAGACTGAGAGATTACATGACTTACCATAGTCACAAAGATGTTATGTGTTATGAAAGGATTTAAATTTAGGTCATCCTGACTCTGAGCTAATCTTTATTTACAGTATCAGGCTGCTTCTCAAATCTTCCATAAAGTATTTGATCAAGGAATTTTATGCTATCAATTCTGTAATCCTGAGTAATCAACAGATATTTACTGAGCACAGATTAGATGCTGAACAGAAAAGGAATACCAGAGCACAGAAACATTTATTGTTCTTTAGGCATCTGGTTAAGAGAGAGATTTACTCCTAGAAATTCTTAGGTACTCATGCCAATAGACAATGACTATTCCTGATATTAAAAGAGATGAAAGAAAGTGGAGTTCAGCATAGATTTCCCTTTGTACAAAACCAGAAAAAATTTGGAAAATAACTTGTGACAAGTCAGTGTTTGTGGAATAGAATCTATTTAGAATAGTAGATCAGAATAAGAATAGTAAATTGCAAAAATCTAAAAGTTTTCTTTTTAAAAAATTTATATAAGTTTAATTTTAATTCCCCCATGCAAGTACAAATATACATATGAACAGAACATAAGAGAAATAAAATAAGAAAAATGAACAAAGGGATTATAAATGATTGAATGTCTGTTAATTTAACCAACTTTAGCTCAAACACGAGTTTAGCTCTATTAGTTTCATTTAGTTGTATTTAATAGTATTAGTTTTATTTTTAATTTTGTTTTGTTTTTTCTTTTATCCATTCATTTGTTTGTTTGTTTGTTTGAAATTGAGCCTCCCTATCTTCTCTACATGAAAATGCAGTGACCACTCATGAACCCCATTTCACTGATTGACATGGGAATTTTGTTCTTCCCTTTTTTCTTACCTAGGCTGGTTCACAGATTCTTGGGAAGTCTTATGGCATCCTGCTCCCAATGGTATATCCTTCTGATCTATGAGCTACTGCTCAGAACTGTGAAAATGGGACAATCCACTACCTCAATTTCTCCAGCAATTATCGGAATGCACCTTTGTACACAGCTAGCTCTTTTATTTATTTTGATATTATAGACTTATCACCAAAAAAACCTTTAACTGCCTCACAAAGTCCATCTCCTTGATAATTAAACAAAAACACTTCATATAATAATCTTGACTAATAATACATATCACTTTGGCTTTTGGAGTTCATCATTTGCAAACAGAAAGAAAAGAGGTGAACCATAACTAATAATTTGATACCAACATTGTTCATTGTTCTTGACATAAACTTTGTTTGCCTAGTTAGTGTCATCTTCTTTCAAATTAATTCTTATTATTTTATTTTTATTTTTTATGTTGGCTCCACTTGATTTTTTCTAAATCACTTCATTCAAGTATTCCATGCTTCTCTGGCTTCTTTCTATTTGTATTTTATTATCTAGAAAAATATTTAGGGTGGCTAGGTGTCACAGTGGATAGAGTACTTGCCTTGGAGTCAGGAGTACCTGAGTTCAAATCCGGCCTCAGACACTTAATAATTACCTAGCCATGTGGCCTTGGGCAAGCCACTTAACCCCATTGCCTTGCAAAATCTAAAAAAAAAATTTAGATAATGCATTTACTATTTTTCAAAAACCTTATTAAAACACTGAGAATACAAATACAATAAAAAAAATAGTCCCTTCCCTCTGCAAGCTTACATTCTAATGGGAGAAGGTAACACATAAAAGGGGATTGGAAAAGGGGGCAAGGTGGGGAGCAAGGTGGAAAAGTAGTCCAGAGAATTAAGGACTGAGCTAAATTAGAAGTGAGTATGGCTGGTGATATTTCTTTATATGAAAATTCTGGGGAAGGAGTCACCAATATGAAAAAGGAGGAGGAAGTCTTAGAAGTTGGAGGCATTGCCATTTTGAAAGAGATCCTGGAGTTGAGATGAAAAAGTAATCTGGGGAATCCAGAGCTGAGCTTTATTAGAAGTCATTGTGTATATTATATTACATTCACATACCACAATTATCCATCTCCCAACAGGTGGTCACCTATTTTGTTTCAGGCTTTTTGTTACTTCAAAAAGTGCTTCATTGAATATTTTGATATTATATGGGACCTTTCTTTTTTGTCTTTGAGCTTCTTGGAGTCTACCTAACAACATCACTAGTGCAGAGCTTATAGACACATAAATTTTTAGCATAATTCCAAAAATCTTTTCTACAATGGTTAGACTAATTACGATAATATAATAATATGCCAATCTTCTCATAGTCTCTCCAAAATAGCCAATGGTCATCTTTTACCATCTTTGTTGATATTTGGGGAAATCTCAAAATTATTTTAATTTTCATAATGACTCAGAGTAATAATTTCTTCAGTTGTTAGTAGTTTTATTCTTCTTTTGAGAATTGTTTATTCATCTCTTTTGATCACTTGTCTACTAGAGAATTGCTGTTGGATATATATATATATATATATATATTTGTGTTAATTTCTGGTATATTTTATAACAGTCTGCCTGTTGGATGAATAAAAGTCATGTCAGTGATAAATTTTTTGATCCTTTATTATTTTTTCCAATTTGATGGAAGTTAGATCTAATCTCAAGTTTAGTTACATTTTGATGATTATTAGAGATTGAACATTTTTCTCATGATTTTTGGTGGGTGTGTTTCCTTTTGAGAAGCACCCGTTTCTAATTTTTCACAATTTAGAAGTCTTTTGGGTTTGATGAAAATGCTCCAGATGGGTAGTGGAGGCTGGAACCAGATTATAAGAGGTAGAAGAAAATGAGTCAAAAGGAAAGGGGATTTAAAAAATAAAGCAGACATAATTCTTCAAGCAAATTCTCCAAAAAAAAAAAGGAAAGAGAGAGAGGTGTGTCCATAGTCTTTGTTGAAGATCTTTATGGGATTCAGGAAACCTGAGCACATTTGTAAAGGAAGCAAAGAGAGAGGCAGAGATGGAAGACATAAAAAAGATGGGTAGATTGATGATGTAAGGTCCTGGAACAGGCTGGAGAGGATGGGATTTGTTTTCCTAGTTTCCAGTCCTGTGAGCCAAGTATCTAAGTGCAGCTTGAAACTGACAGCTTTACAGTTTACCTTGAGAATTTATTGTTCCTCTTAGCTTATTTTACTGACTATCCTATTACTCCATAATATTGGAGGAAATATTGGCAATTAAAAAGTACCTCTTAAGTATGAAATAGGATTTATCATGAAAATGTCCCTTCTAAGTGTACAGATTTAGGGTTAGTGTACATTAATTTACTAGCACATTCTGTGTGAAAGAAATCCTGGAAGAGTTTTAGAATACTAAGGTATCAGCAGGTGCCTGGTATAAATATAATTGAATATAGAATGACAGGCAACCTATTCTATGATTTAGTTGTTGCCTTTTTGAGACCTGGTTATAGAAAGGAAAAGGCAACGCTCCTTCATCCTGTTAATAAGGTGACAAAGGTGTTTCTCTACTGTAAAGATCTCAGGGCTTTACATTACAATCTATCTGATTAAATTTCCAAAAGCATTCTCATTGGTTTTAGCACTCAATGGGCATTTATTTCAACTTAAGGTTAAGAAAATCCATATTGCAAAAATGTAAAGATTACCATACTGCCTTCTGTGAGGGATGGGGGGAGGGAAGGGAGGGTGGAGGAAAATTGTAAAATTCAAAACCATACAAAAAATAATAAGTAGAAACTACTAATGTATATAATTGGAAAACAGATAAAATATTAAGAAAATCCATATTGTGTTGAATATACCAAGTACTGGGAAGAGTGGGGGGAAACAGTTCTATGGAAGTTAAGGGACAGCTAGGTGGTACAATGTCAGATATGAGTTAATTTTTAGCATAATGGAATCAGACAGAAGTGAAAAAAAAACAATAAGAGTTAACTGGAGGGAGCTGTGGAGATTAGATAAAGCTTCCTGGAGGAGGTGACTCTTAAGCAAGAGATCAGTCATTCTGAAAGAATCAGAAAATTTTTAGAGTATTAAAAATACACCAAGTAGCTGAGTTTATAGTTGTGATTATTTGTATGTTTTTCCTCATCTTCTAGAATCTTTCATTAGTCATAGGATTGAATATTTAAAACTGGAAGGAACCATAAAGGGCATTGAATTTATTTATTTACTTATTTTTAATGATGAGGAAATTTAAAAAGAGAAAATTAATTCATTTCAAATGCCACTTCCTTCAAAGAGATCTTTCCTGATTTCTTCAGTTTTTAGTGTACCACTTTTCCAATCACTTTGTATATATCCTGTATTTATATATCTATGAAACATTTTACACCTTAACTAGAATATAAATTCCTTACTTTCAGCAGCTATATATATATATATATATATATATATATATATATATATATATATATATATATATATTGGTTTTTGCAAAGCAGTGGGGTTAAGTCAAGGTCATACAATTAATTAATTATTAAGTGTCTGATGAAGGACTTGATCTCAGGTCCTCCTGACTTCAGGGTAGATGCTCTATCCACTGTTCCACCTAGCTGCCCCTTACTATCCACCGAGTAAGCATTTAATAAATTCTTGTTGATTAGTACGCAAGGATCATGAAGATAGCCAGCTCTAGTCATTACTCACTACCATTGTTCTCTATTATTTAAGAAAAGTTCCAGGTGGCCAAAATATTTGTGGAAATTGATCTCTTGGGTACCAATAATTTTGTTTGGGAATGAATGGAAAATGGAGTTCTATGCCTACCATGATCATTTTGAGGTGGGGTTCGTTAAAACCCTATTGATTGGGGCGGCTAGGTGGCTCAGTGGATAGAGCACCGACCCTGGAGTCAGGAGTACCTGAGTTCAAATCTGGTCTCAGACACTCAATAATTACCTGTGTGGCCTTGGGCAAGCCACTCAACCCGATTTGCCTTGCCAAAACCTAAAAAAATAAAATAAAAATAAAAACCCTATTGATTTCCCATTTCAGAAATGAAGTCTTTGTAGACCTCCTGGACAAGTTTATTGTGGCAAACCTGCACAATATTCTAATATTTTCCTATTATGTCAAGATTCTTTGTATTATATATTTGAGGTATTAACCCAATTCTTCCAGAAAAGACCATATGGTAAGCTAGAATACTCTCTTTTGTAACAGTGAAAAACAGGTGAAAGCTTACATTACAGTGACCACTTCCAATAATTAAATCCCCAGTTGTTGGGCCCCTATTTTAGTTTTTAGTTCTTTGCTGCTACCAGGATTGCTGCTATGATCAAACCTTTGTTTCTGTCTTTGACTTCCTTGGTTATATGCCCATTAATGAGATTGATGAGACAAAGGGGAGAGACAGTTTAGTTAATTTTCTTGCTTAATTCTGAATTGAAATTCAGTATGTTTGGATCACTGTATGTGGTCCAGCAGTAGATTGGTGAGAGACATACTTTCACAAGATTTGTTCTACTTAAACCCAGGATCTTTGCAGCCTACATGCACACTGGGTCATAGTATTCTCAAAGTATTTCAGTCTATCAACAAGAATTTGTTAAATACCTACTATGTGCCAGGGACATAAAACAAAAATGTTTCTTCTATGGTGTATCTTCCAGTATAACTCCCTTAATGTAGTACACAAGAACACATTAATTGGCATAGGCCTTGTTTAATACATAAGAGACCAAGGACCTACCTAAGGAAATTAAATTAAACTTTTAAATAAAATGTTTTTATTGAAAATTAAATTAGAATCCACATGAAAGATGTTAGCTAATATTTATATAGTATTTTAAAATTTTCAAATCACTTTACATATATATCATCTCATTTGAATATAGTGGTACATGTAAATAGAAAAGTAATCAAGGAAATTGAGTTAAAATTTCCCTCTTTTAGTGAACAGACCAAGTCTGAATGAAAGACATGTATTTAGGGGCGGCTAGGTGGCGTAGTGGATAAAGCACGGGCCTTGGAGTCAGGAGTACCTGGGTTCAAATCCGGTCTCAGACACTTAATAATTGCCTAGCTGTGTGGCCTTGGGCAAGCCACTTAGCCCCGTCTGCCTTGCAAAAAAAAAAAAAACCCTAAAAAAAAAAGACACGTATTTGCTGATAAACTGGATATTCTAGACTCATGTTTGTCTCTGTGATGGGTACAATTGTGTCAAAAGGAACACATAAAATCTGTTTCACTTATCATGAGTAACATACAGTTATGCCTCTACTCTAGTGAGAGGAAGTTCTTCCAGCATACTGTCCTGCCTTGCTAGCTGGGTACTTTGGGCTGACCAGAGTAAAATAACTCATCTGAAGGCATTTTACTGTAGATGATGGGACTGGGCCCAGAATGACATTATGAAAGATGGTCTGAACAGTGCCAGAGAACAAAGAGGTCTTGGAGTAAGCCCTGGGGCACTCGGCAGCTGCTGACTGTCCCAACTTGACCCTGGTACTGAATAGGATGGAATTTTATCACAGATCTCCTGCCATCCTGAAAAGTACATCATAATATTCCTCATGACTGACAGATTGGCTAGGCTCTAACCTGTTCACTACTCTGTACTACCAAACACCCCATAGTTGGTGTGGTACTTTTTAAAGGGAGTAGTATGATTTAGGTATTGATTATTGTGTGTATATGTGTGTGTATGTGCATAGCCCACATGAAATTTATTGCCAAGCTTAAAAAGGGGTTGGAGAAGGAAACTGGGCATGCAATCACTAATTGTAATAATTTACTATCCACAAATGAGATGACAGAGGAAAAGCAAAATACAAAATAAAAATACCAGACAGTTCCTGCTGATAAATATCTTTTCTATGTGGAACAAGTTTAGATACATTATCTTCCTATGCCCAAATTTGTCCACTTAACATTGTGAAATTTGGCTTTTGTGACTTAGTGACTGTGTCAAAGAAGCAGATGTCTTCTTTAGTTAACTGAGAAATGCTGATACACATTAGGTGTACACATTTGAGTAGAGTATATGTGTAGCTAGGCATTGATTTTACCTTTCCCAAAGTGTAGATATCTACATCTTATCAAAGTTCTAAGGTTATCACTGAGGACTAGTCTTGTATCTTCTTATACTATTGACTTGAACTTCCATTTCAATGAGTTCCCTGTTCCATTAACCACCAGTGATTAGTGCCTCAATTCTATTTTACCAATTAACATAAATTTGCTTCTCTTAAATTTATCTATTTATTTATTTTACCAATTATATGTAGACATAATTTTCAATATTCATTTTTTTAAATTTAAGGTAGCAGGGTTAAGTGACTTGCCCAAGGTCACACAGCTTGATAATTATTAAGTGTCTGAGGTCACATTTGAACTCAGGTACTCCTGACTCCAGGGCTGGTGCTCTATCCACTGCACCACCTAACTTCCAATATTCACTTTTGTAAAGTTTTCTCCCTCTCACCATTCTCTCTTCCCACCAGAATAGCAAGTAATCTGACATAGATTATATATGTACAATCATATTATGCATATTTCTATATTTGTCATGCTGTGAAAGAAGAATCAGAATAAAAAGGTAAAAAAATCACAAGATGGGAAAAGCAAAATACAAATTAAAAAAGATGAAAATAGTTGCTTTGATCTGCATTCAGATGTTAGTTCTTTCTCTAGATGTGGATGGCATTTTCCATTGCAGGTCTTTTAGTATTGCTAAGTCCAGGGGGCAGCTAGGTGGTGCAGTGGATAAAGCATCGGCCCTGGAGTCAGGAGTACCTGGGTTCAAATCTGGTCTCAGACACTTAATAATTACCTAGCTGTGTGGCCTTGGGCAAGCCACTTAACCCCATTGCCTTGAAAAAAAATCTAAAAAAAAAAGAATTGCTAAGTCCATCTTAGTTGCTATCACACAGTGTGGTTAAGGTATACAGTGTTCTCCTGTTCATAAATTTGGTTTTATAAAGAGACATTTACTGCAGATATACTAGTACAGAAATGCAAATATTTCCCCTCATTACCTGGGGCCATGCTCTCTTGGTCCCTGATGAAGAGTGACCACCATATCTACTTCTAAGTATTGCATGATGATTGAGAGATGAATGCATCTCTGCTATAGTTAGATTGAGCTGGACCAACTAGTACTTTTCTCCTCCCCATTTGGTGTCCAGCAGATCCAAGTGTAGATCTCCAGGGTTTCTGGCATCTCATTTTCCTGACTTCTCAAAACTAAAGTCACAAACCATCACAGAGCCACAGCAGAGCCAGAAGCAATGGCAAGGCCATATGTTCTCAGCTTCATGCTGGCTCTTGGTGAAGTAAGACCCAAAGCTCCTTCCCCTCCTAAAGGGCTGTAGTGGCTCATCCTCCTACAATGCCAACCAGACTAGAAAGAGACAGAGCTAAGAGATTAGCCTTGGAAATCTGGTATTGAATGCACCCTAGTTCAATCTGCATCACCCAACAAACAGGCTACTTTTCACCACATGGTTAACAGACCAGAAGCAATTACAGAATGTCTCCAAGTGTTCCTAAGTTCACATGGGGATTGCATCCTCCAAGTACTTTGTGCATACGGGTTTATTGGTCAGTTCCAAGTTACATGTAAATAGTAATAGTAGATAATATTTATATAACATTTGATTTGCAAAGCATTTTACATACCATCTCATTTGGATGCAGTATAATATTTCTAACATGTGAGTGCAGGGAAATAAGAAAGAGATAAAGGAAGTTGATGAAGAGTTAAAGCTTTCTTTGAGTCAGGAGGTAAAGTCTGGATAGAAAACATTTCCTTTAGCAATTCTGGACCCTGGATAATCACTATTTGTGTCTCTTTATAATAACATGGTGGCTCAGCCTGGTCACATTTGAGACAAACCTACACAGAATTCATGTTTCTTACCAGAAATCCATAATCTCAGCAGAGTTCCAATAACAATGATAAAACCATATCTGGCATCCATTAAAATTGGGATACAAGAGGAATATGAGGAACAAGAGATATTAGCTTTTGAAAGGAAAAGAACACTGAGCTTACTACCTTTTGATGGAAATTCTCCCCAAATCAGAAATGGAAAAAGTCCCAGGACAGAAAGACCCAAAAGATAAATTGAATCTCACTCTTATAAGCTACAAAGAGATGAGATTACTCCAAAAAAGTCTATCTCCCCAAAGTTTGGTTACCATTTGTCTTTGATGCAGTGTCCTCAAGGCACTAGGAACCAACCAGAAATTCCTTTAATCATCCCAGAAAGATACTAGGGTTTATTTCTCTCAGCCTCTTCATGGGAGATATCAAATTTTGTGTGGATAAATGTGGGAGGAGGGGTGGACTAAGATTCAAATTTATTAGAAGATCTGAAAAACCCTCCTCCCTATTATGATTAAGAGATTAGACCTTAGTGATAGCTAGGTGGTACAGTTGATAGAGCACTGGCCCTAGAGTCAGGAGGACCTGAGTTCAAATGTGACCTCAGACATTTGGGCAAACCCCATTGCCTTGCCAAAAAAAAACCCAAAACAAAAGAAAACCAAAAGATTATTAGACCATGGGAAAAAAACAAGGTTATTCTTGATTTTAAACTAGTTAAATATTTCCATAGGGCATATCTATTTTTCAAAAGGGAGACATGTTCAACTTCTATCTATGCTTATCATGAATGCAAAGGTAAAGCCTGTATTAGATTGCCTTCTGTTGAGGGGAGGAGGGAGGGAAGGGAGAGAGGGAAAAAATTGTAAAACTCAAAACCTTGCAAAAAAAAAAAAGATTGGTAGAAACAGCTATTGTATGTAATTGGAAAACAAAGTATTTACATAGTAATAATTTTTAAAAAGGGGGAAATGGTCAATAGTTTAGTGCCTCTGCATATAGAATTGAGGGATGATGCATGCATCTAGAAACAATTAATTCTACCTCATGGGGATGGAGATTTTTTTTCTAGGTATATAACTGGGGACTCAGCAACAGAATGAAGGCTGCTGGTAACTGTGAAATTATTCCCTTGCCAATCTGTTGAAGCAAAGCACAGAGCTGAGCAAATTGAACATAGGATAGGTTGGGGAAGACTTTAACATGATGTTCAAAAGTGGAACATCGCCAATATCTTGGAGAGTTCTGGTTTCCCTTGCATGCCCTTTGAGAGAGAAGGGTTTTAACAGGAAGGGTCACAATTACCTTGATCAAATACAAGAATCATGTCTACATTCTCTTCTGGTAAATGGCATCTGGGGTTTTCACTAATTGTCTCTTCAAGGGGCCAAGGAAATGATCAGCTTTGGAACCCAAGACACTAGTTTCAACAAAAGGAATTTGTCAGTGAAGAGGGAATTGCCCACATATTTGACTGTCAGCTATTTTTATGATATGACCCGACCTAACTATTTCCATTTTGCACAAGCTATAGTTGAGATCACAAGGACTTTCATTCTAGGGTAGTGTTTCTCCATTATATAGTCTACATTTTGGGTGAGTATTATGATAATTCACAAAACATCCAAGCTGAAACTATTCCTTTCCTAAAGAAGGAGCAAATCTGGTCTTTCTCTGACTGTTAAAGAAATAGAAATAAAAGATATGATCACTGCCAATAATAATAATAATTATCATCATCAGCAAACATTTATATAGCACTTTAAAGTTTATATGACATTTTATGTGCATTATCTTATTAGATCGAGGAGTTTATAGTCTAGTTGAGGAGATAAAGCACAAATTCTTCAAGTTATGATAATAATTGAGTGCTACACTTGCAGGATTCTGACTTTAATAGGGGTATCCAGAGAAGGAAAAGAGCACTGGGCTAAAGCTGTTGGAGAAGGATTCTTGGAGAAAATGAAACTGGAATTGGGGCTTGAGGAAGATATAGAACTCAGATAGTTGTAGAGGATGGTGAAGGACCTTCTATTGGAGGGAACAACATGAACAAAGAGAGTGTGGAACAGGAAGGACACCAGTGTAGCTAGAGCAAAGGAGGTTTGTCGGTGTAGTTGGGCAAAATCCAGATTTATACTAGCAGTGTCTGAAACAAATGGAGCTCACCACTACTGGGTGAGTATCATGGCTTAGAAAAGCAGACAACTCCCCAAGCTCCTTGAGCAAAGGAAGCACTACTCTGCTACTCGTGTTTGACAATATTGATTAGGATTCTCTTGAATTTATCTTGTTTCTTAGACTCAGATTGACTACCTGGTTTCTGGGCTGCTCCTTTCTTAAAGGTTTCTAACTGTGTTCCCCTACCCATCTCAGTATCCTGAATGAAGGCCCTGGTTATCTATGATATTTAGGGAAACATAACATTCAAGTATGTGACTACATCCATCTACTTCTTCTTGCATAAGCTCTGATTCCAAAACCACTTAATTGACTGCATTACATTTTAGGGGCAGCAAAGGGATACAGTGCTTAGAGCACAAGGTCCAGGAGTCAGGAAGACTCATCTTTGTGAGTTCAAATCTGATCTCAAACTCTTAATAACTGTGTGACCCTGGTCAAGTCACTTCACCCAGTTTCCTCATCTGTAAAATAAACTGAAGAGGGAAATGCCAAACCACTCCAGTATCTTTGCCAAGAAAATCCCAAAGGTACATTCAGAGAGTCAGACATGACTGAAAAAGGATTGAACATTTTAGAGATAAGTATTAATTATCTACTTTACCTTCCTTTTTTTATGTGGATGGGGCTCAGTTTCCCTCCATGGGATAAATGTTTTTCTTCTATCCATTCTGTCAATACCAAAACAAAGGATTGTTCTTATTATAACTAAACAGAAATAGAGGAAAAACTTTATTAATATACCTACATTGGAAATATCACCTGGCAATACCCTTATCTCAGTGATCTTAGCCTAGAGTCCAGGAAACTTTTTTTTAAAGTATTTTGATAGTTGTATTTCTTTTTTCAGGGAATGGAGAGTGGGGTTAAATGACTTTCCTAGGTTCACACAGCTGGAAAGTGTCTGGGGCCAGAGAAAGATGAATCTTCCTGACTGTAGGGCTAGTTGTTCTATCCATTTCACCACTGAACTGTCCCAATAATTACTGTATTTCCCCATGTATAAGATGCATCTTAATTTTGGGGCCTGAAATTTGAAAAAAAAAATGTATTATATAAAGTTATCAAACTCAAGCTTTATTCATCATAAAATTCATACAACTCCTCATCACTGTCAAAACTCCCATCTATTAGCTTGTCCTCTTCTGTGTTTGATGATGAATCACTGTTTTAGGAGAGGCTCTGGCTACTCTCCTGCCTGTTCTCTGGTCTGTGGTTGACCACAAGCACTCCCTGGGCAAGTCTGGTGTGTGGATGCATGCTTAGTCCATTCTGTTTCATGAACCTGAAGCACCAGGTGTGTCCTTTGAAATCAGTCGTTTTTTTCATCCACAATTCTTCTGGCCTCCTGCTGAACCATCTTTGTGGACACAGGAACTCCACTGGCCCTTTGCTCTTCAATCCATCTCTTCAATCCCCTCTCTAACTCAGGCCATTTTGCTGCCTTATCTTTCATGGCCTTCTTCTGCCAGGGTGTTTTCAGTTGGGTTTCTTCTTCCCATAGCCAGTCTCAGACTGTTTTCTCAGTTGGAAGAGGACCAAACTTATATTCAACACTTCAATTTCCATTCACTTTTGTAAACTGGATCACTTTGAACTTGAATTCAGCACTGTATGAATATTTTTTCTGAGTCATTTCTGGTCAGAACGTGGCAAAAGTAACCTAATGTACTGGTAACAAATGTGAAACAATGAGAGCAGTCACCAAACATGAAAAAGTAGGAAATGCAAGTAAAAAATCTACAAGAATGAGCACAAAATGGGCGACTAGGTGGCGCAGTGAATAGAGCACCAGCCCTGGGGTCAGGAGTACCTGAGTTCAAATTTGGACTCAGACATTTAATAATTAACTAGCTGTGTGACCTTGGGCAAGCCACTTAACCCCATTGCCTTGCAAAAAAGAAAAAAAAAACTTAAAAAAACCAATGAGCACAGAAACAAGTGCAAAAAGTGGGAAATCCAAGTAAAAAAGTTTATAAGCACTGTATAAGACTCTCCTGGTTTTTTAGACCCTAAATTTTTCAAAAAATGGTTCATCTTATACATGGGAAAATAAGGTATAGTTCAATATGATTTGTTTCCTTTATAATGTTATGTATATTATTCTATACATTTAAAAGCATTTTTCTGAGAGACCTTCAAAGGGTGCATGATGTTCCCTACCTGTCTTTTCCAACATATTGTCCCCTCAGTCATCTATCTTCAATGTTTCCAAGTGCCATTTCCTTCCCTGCTGCCTATAAATGTATCTCGTTCCCTTTACTCTTCTAGCTCTTCTAGCAAGGTCCTATATTTTGCTTCCCCTTTTCAAATAAAAGCCTAGGAAAAAGTCTATATCCACTGCCTCCACTTCCTCTCCTTTCACTGACGTTTTAGCCCTTTGCCATTCAACTTCTGACCTCATTATCCAACTGATACCATTCTTTATAGGTACCAAAATTATCTCAGATATGAAATCTAATAGGTTTGTTGCTGTTTTTCAGTCTTCATCCTTCTTGACCTCTTTGTATTATTTGACACTGCTAACTGCACTCTTCTACGTACTTGCTTCTCTCTGGGGTTTTGTGATGCTCTTCTCTCCTGATTCTCTTATTACCTGTCTGATCACTTCTTTTCAGTCTCTTTTCTTAGTTTATCATTTATACCATTAATCAATAAGAATTAGATGCCTACTTTGTTCCAGACTACTTTGTGAGGTTCTGGGGACACAAGGATAAAATGAATACTCACCCACAAAAAGCTTATACTATATAAGGAAACAATTGGACATTCTTCTAATCTGCTGAAAATCCATAGTTTGTTTTTCCATTTGGAAGCTTATATCAGGGGTCTTAGAATATGTAATTTTTTTTAGGTTTTTTTTTTTTTTGCAAGGCAAATGGGGTTAAGTGGCTTGCCCAAGGCCACACAGCTAGGTAATTATTATCTGAGACCAGATTTGAACCCAGGTACTCCTGACTCCAGGGCCAGTGCTTTATCCACTGCGCCACCTAGCCGCCCCTAGAATATGTAATTTTGTGATACAAACCAAGTAGCTGGACTTTTCAAAACATCATATTCTAATCTTTTCTTTATTTCTCCTAATCATTGACTTGTGTTGCAAGATTCGGGCTGTTTTTCCTTGGTTTTGTAATAGGTTTCCTCTTGTAAGAAACTTTGTAATTTGGTGACTAGATTTCCCAGGGAGTTAAACTTAGGATTTCTTTCAAATAGAAGCCTGTAGATTCTATTGGCCTTACCTTGCCTTCAGTACTTTTTCTAATACTTCTAAGAACTATTTTTAATATTATTTCTTAAAAGATACTGTTCTGGCTTTGTTTTATCATGTTCATATGGGAAACCAATGGTTTCTTGATTGTTTTGCTGAATTCTATTTTCAAGAGTTTTGATGTGCGGAACTAAAGTGTTCTTCCAATTTTTCTGGGTTCTGATTTTGTCCTGAAATTCCTTGTCCTTCCTCTGAATTTTTAATTTCCAAGTCTACCAATCTATCTTGAGTGACACTGCTATTTGTTTTAAATGTTCAAGTGTCTTATATTTCTTTTTGAATACTTCATTCCAGTGGAAAACATGCTCCTTAAAGGCATGGACTAGCTTGTTTTTATCTTTTTAACCCTAAGGTCAAGGACAGTGTCTGGAACATAATAAGAACTTGACAATTGTTTTTGTTATTTTGGTCCTCTGTTGGAGCTGCTAAATCATATTGGAGTTTCTTGTAATTGATTTGATATAGTTTGTAAGGTTCTGGTTGGTACTAAAGATTTATTCTTCTTTTTAGGTTATTTCATTCATTTTTTGAATCTTCTTTTTTGTTATTTTACTGATCTTTTTCATTTTCTCTGCTAGGTTTTTTCTGCAAAATTTTTCAGCTGATGAATTGTTTTCTTTTTGTTATATTGTTGCTGTTTTTCTTCATTTGGCATCTTTTTCTTGTTTTGAGATAGTGAAAAAAATAACCTTAGTCTTGGCCCTTTTGCTTATAGAAGCAAAAAAAATTTCCAATTTCTCTGTGTTTGTAAAACATCTCTTTAAAAATTCATTCGCATACCCTGAAGACATTATGAAAAAAGGTAAAAACATTACTTGTACAAAAATATTCATAGCAGCCCTGTTTGTGGTGGCAAAGAATTGGAAATTAAGTAAATGTCCTTCAATTGGTAAATGGTTTAACAAACTGTGATATATATATATATATATATATATATATATATAAAATGTGTGTGTGTGTGTGTGTGTGTGTGTGTGTGTGTGTGTGTGATGGAACACTATTGTTCTATCAGAAACCAGGAGGGATGGAAATTCAGGGAAGCCTGGAAGGATTTGCGTGAACTGATGCTGATCAAGATGAGCATTGTAGCAACATGGGGGTGATGATCAACCTTGATGGAGTTGCTCATTCCATCAGTAAAACAATCAGGGACAATTTTGGACTATCTGTGATGGAGAATACCATCTGTATCCAGAGAAAGAATTGTGGAGTTTGAACAAAGACCAAAGACTATTACCTTCAATTTAGGAAAAAAACAAACTGTTATCTTATGTAATTTTGTTATCTCTTATACTTTATTTTTCTTCCTTAAGGATATGATTTCTCTCTTATCACATTCAACTGAGATCAGTGTATACCATAGAAACAATGTAAAGACTAACAGAATGTCTTCTTGGGTGGGTGGGGGGAAGCAAGAATGGGGGGAAATTGTAAAACTCAAAATAAATGAAATCTTTCTAAAACATTCATTTTCAGATTTTTGCAGGAATCTGTCAAAATCTGTAGTCAATATTTTGTAGAATTCATCTCTTACCATTTTTGAAAAGCAAAACATTTGTTCATCTTCAGTCCTGTGGCAGTTACTTACAATCTTTTAAAAAAACTGACAGGGGCGGCTAGGTGGCACAGTGGATAAAGCACCGGCCCTGGAGTCAGGAATACCTGGGTTCAAATCTGGTCTCAGACACTTAATAATTACCTAGCTGTGCGGCCTTGGGCAAGCTACTTACCCCCATTTGCCTTACAAAAACCTAAAAAAAACCTGACAGCAAACAGCTCAGTAATCATATCTGCAAGATATTTCAGTACCCTCAGATGTAAATTGTCCAGGCCTATTGACTTGAACTCCCTAATGAAGGACAGTGTTCTTGACCTTCTAAAGATCCTTCTTAGTAGAGAAAAGAAGAAAAAAGGGCAATTGAGAAGTTTGAGTATCTTAGCTTATGAAAGGAAGGATACTTTGAGCAAGGAAGAATTTGTTGAAATTCTATGAATAGTTGCCTTAGTCAAGTCAGCAAATATTCATTAATTTTCAGACACTATGCTAACCTTGAGGATGCAAAAAAAAAGGCAAAAAACATATACCATGCTTAAGAAACTCAGTCAAATGAAGGAGACAATTATAAATCAAAGAAGATATATATAGACAGAATATATTGGAGATAATCAACAGAAGGAAGGCATTAAGGGGAAATGGGAAAGGTTTCTTACAGAAAGTGGGACCTGAAGAAATCCAGGCATCTGGGAGAAAAAGATAGGGAACAAGAGAATTCCAGGGATGGAAATAGCCAGTTAGAAAGCATAGAATCAGAAAATGGAGGATAATGTTCAAGGGACAGAAAGAAGGTTAGTGTCATTAGATCACAAAATGAGATAATAAGGGCCTGCCACAGTGATAGCAGTGTCAGAGAAGAAAAGAAGGTCATATATTTGAGATGTTGCAAAGACAGAATCCATAGGCCTTAGCAGCAAATTGGATAAGAGAGAAAAAAGAGTTAAGGATTAGCATTTAGATTGCAGACCTGGGTGACTGGGAAGATGGTGATGCCTTCTATAGTTTAAAAAAAATGGTTGAGGGGAGTAATGTAGATAACGAGTTCAATTTTGGACATGATGAGTTTAAGTTCCAGAAGGTCATTAGCAGTTGAAAATGAAAGTCCAGAGGTCAGAAGAAAGGTTAAGACTAGATAAATGATTCAAGAATAATCAGCACAGAAGTGACCACTGAATCCATGGCAGCTAGTGAGATAACCAACTAAAATGTCATAGAGGAAGAAGAGAAGACCCAGGACAGTGATCAAAGCCTAGAAGAGCATGCAAAGTTTTGTCTGGCAAAGATGCTAGAACACCAGAGGCAAGGGCAAGCTTCCTTGTCTAGATAGTACCAGTAAAGCTTGGTGAAAAGCTTCTAAGCAGTTTGTCTAACCTAGTCCATCAATAATGGGCCTGGTGAAGAACCATCACAGTCACTGAATGACTAACCGGTTTTACCTGGCTGGCCTGTCCAACTGACGTACCATGGTCTAGCAGGATCAAGCAGTCCAGTGTAGACACTGTGCCCTGAAAACAGCCAGCCCCTTGAAGATTTAGCTTATCTGAATAATAGAGGGATTTATAATGAATTTTGCCAAGACTTTGGCCTTATAAATACCAGGTGGCCCTGAAGTCTCGGAGATGTGAGCTCCTTACCCAAGTGCTTCATTACCATTCTATTTTAAATTCACATCTACTCTTCTCTCTCCTGGACTTTGCCAGGTTTGTGGGAAAGCTTAACTCTGGCATTTGGGGAAATGCTATGTAACTGTTGCCTTTGCTATGCCAATTGGATAAATGCCTTTGCTGAGCCTAATGGTTCATTAAGGGGAAGCACACTGTTAGGGGCTCATGAGCTAGTGTTTAAGATGATTGCAATCCATGGGTTATCCCAGAAACTTAGGAGTAGTAATAGTCACCCTTAGGAAATCCAATCTGCTTGAGGACATGTGAATTAAGCAAATAAGCAAATGAGCCCTGAAGAATGTGATTGCATGAGAATATAAAATCCATACCCATATATACACATATGAAAACATATATAATATATATATACCATGTGTAATATATATATATTTAGATTTATATTGTGTATGCTACTTATTTTTAGTATTTGTACTTAGTTATCTCCCCTGTTCCTTTCTATTTGAGATTATTTGTATTTGTGTTATCAGTTTCATTCTTTTTTTTTCCTACTTTTCCTTTTTTTTGTTTTTTTTGCAAGGCAATGGGGTTTAAAGTGACTTGACTAAGGTCACACAGCTAAGTAATTATTATTAAGTGTCTGAGGTCGCATTTGAACTCAGGTCCTCCTGACTTCAGGGCTGGTGCTCTGTCTATCCTCTGCACCATCTAGCTGCCCCTATCAGTTTCATTCTTGAAAGTAGCATAGAGTTGCTGTACCATGTAGAATTTTAGCTCACAGGATCCTGTGTTTTAATTTGAGTTCTTGGGAATCTACTCTCCCTCAATCTAGGATATGCATCATGCAATGCAGGATGAAGAATTATTAACAAGAATTGGGAAGAATTGTACATAATTCTTTCATCTTAAGTTTTGGTTCAGAAAAATCAAATATGTTCTCAAGCCATCTATTTCTTTTTTCTTTCCTTAATGTTATTTCTAAATTATTGATATATTTCATTTTGATATAATAGATATTTTTCAACAAATGTCCAAATAAATCAGTTATGAGTACATTTCCCCTAATGCACAGTTAATTTTTCAATTAAATGAAAGGGATTATTCTTTACATTTGGCAATATGGCATCATATTTGACCTGAATTTTGTTTCCTTTTCATTTGGACTCTGTTTATATTGTTTAAATCATTTTATATTGCTCTTTTGGTTTTGTTTTCTTTACTTCTTTTAGCTTCTTATATTTCTTTTAATTATTCATATTTTATTATGTAGTAATACTCCATTATAATCATACTCCATAATTTATTCAGCCCTTTTGTTTCTAGTTTTTTTGTTATCATAGTTAATGTGATCATAAAAATTGTTATGTATAAAGAATGTTTTCTTGCTGTCTGATGCATATTTTTAACTGGCTCTTAACTTTCCCAAGCTCCTTTTTTTCTGAATTCCCTGCCTTTAACCAGAAATGTTGATGAAATATCATCTGTTAAATACTGGCATATGTATATTTATATGATATTTCTCACATCAACCAAAACATGGAGAAGGACTTGTTGGGAGACAGTCGTCTTGAATCATATCACTTAATCAGAAAAACTACTTTGGCATATGTCACTGCATGCACAAGCTGCACAATTTCATTTACTTTGAATTTTTATGATTAACTTCAAACCTTATAATATTCTATTATGCCATGATTAATAAATAAGGAGATTACAATCCTAGCCAATATCTAGTAACAATTATAAAGTATTTGAATTTGGTTCTATTAGTTCTTTTATTTGTTTTTTATATTAAGTCATTTAACCTCTTTGCTCTATCATTGTTCAGTCATTTCAGTTTGATTCTCAGTGATCCTATTTAAGGTTTTCTTGGCAAAGATAATGGAATGGTTTGCCACTTCCTTCTACAACTCATTCTATAGATGAGGAAACTGAGTCAAAGTTCAGTGACTTGGACACATAGTAAATGTTTAAATTTGGTATTTATAAGGCAATGGGGTTAAATGACTTGCCCAAGGTCACACAGAAATATTTAAATTTGAACTCAGAAAAGTTAATCTTGCTGACTTCAGGCCTGGTATTCTCCTTTGCCACCCTTTTGATTTATAAGATTTCTCATCTCCAAATTAGTTGTACTGTACTACTATACAAGAGAATAAGAAGCTGCTTTATAAATCTCCAAGTACTGTACAAATATGAATCATTACCATACCTTGTATACTTAATAAGTAGTTAAAAGTTATTACTTCTGAAGAATGCATATTTTCAATGGGAAGAGGAAAACCTCAGTAGGAAATTTCAGACAAACAACAGTTTTCTCTTTATGGGTATGAATGTGCATTGATATTAGTTTTGCCTGAATTCATATCCTGGCTCCTACTTAACCTAGACAAATAAGAGAAGTGATCCTTGTATACCTATCCTTCAGGGAACACCCTACCCCATAGGACACAACCCCTGAGGATGTCTTCAGCAGAGTAACATCCCAAACAAGGATAGAGAACTAACACATGGAGAAAGGAGCTTCGAACTACCCAAGATGATTGATGTCTGCCCCAGCCTACTTTTGTCAGGGTCTACTCTTTCACAGTTATTGTCCTCTTCAGCCTGTCACTGCAGAATGATGTAGACCTGTTTAGAGAATACTATCAGCTTATCATCCATCAACACTTTGCATAAATGAAGGGAGGAATGCTAATTAACTCTGAACAGAATAGCACTTGGGCATAACTTGCTTCTCTTCCCTATAGAATACTATAACTCTTTTTTTCCCTGACTGCCAGATACCAGAAAGTCTTTTTTTTTTTCAAAATTTATTTTTATCTTGAATATCAAAAAAAATAAAGAAAATAGATATTTCCATATGTATAATAGGACAGAAAGGATTGTACACAAAACTGTAGCCATCTTTAAGGCTTGTTTTTCTAATTAAAGCCTTTAAGTTCAATTTTTAGCTTTCAGAGATGTCTTGCTTCTCTGTACTTTGTGACAGAAGTCTCTTTTTTAGGAATTCTTTTGGAGAACACCTCTTTGAGAGAGTAACTGACACATTATTTTTTTCCTCTCTCTTTTTCTCTCTTCCTCCCCTTCCTCCTCTCCCCTCCTTTTCTTTCCCCTTCCCTTCTATTTACTTTCTTCCCTCCCCCTTTCTCATTTGGAGCTAGGAGACTCTATGACCTCATTTCAAGTAAGCAAACCCAACCCAGGGCCCAGTGAAAAGGTTCCAATTTGCAATGTCATTCCATTATCAAGGAAAATTTGTGTTTGTATTTTCAAAATTGTGGTTAAGAACTTTATCCCCTGTAAAAGTAGTACATGTAGGTATGTGGTATAGTGGATTGAGCAATTGGCTTAGAGTTGGGAAGACCAGATTTCAGATACTGCCTCAGAAATTTACTAGCTGTGTGACCCCCCCGGACAACTTAAGTCACACAATTTCCCCCAGTCTCAGTTTTCTCACCTGTAAATTAAAGGGTGTTAGACTCCGTGCTCTAAGAATTCTCATCTCTGATCCTATTATTACCTGTCAAATTCTACCCTATATCAGTTTCTGAAGATTTTAGCTTGCACATATTAGACACAGTATATATTATAGTCAAGAATGGTCTAACAAACTGCCTTCGGGGTGGGGTGGGGGGAGGGAAGCAAGATTGGGGGGAAAATTGTAAAACTCAATAAATAAAAACTTTCTACAATTTAAAAAATTTTTTAATTAATTTTAAAAAATTAAAATTTATAGAAGCAATTATATAGTTATCCCTTCCACATCACAAGGGTAAGGGATCCAGCACCCACAACCCCAGGCCAGGCTACAAAATCTGCATAAAAATTTTTTGGCCCTCCCTTCATACCAGAGAAGAAGTCTACATTTTTTCTTTTTTTTAATGGAATGTTTACAATATCTTACTGTAAAATTTGACTTGATATTATACAATATGACAGATATATTTTATCCACTTCTGAATTTCTAAACTTCTTTTGTCATCTGCTAGCTTTTAAGTCTTCAGCTTCTTCAAAATTCCATCAAAATTCCCTATGATCCTATAAGTATTCAGGAAGGCAACTAGATAAAACCTTGGGTTCAGAGCCAAGAAGAAGCAAGCTCAAGGTGACTTCAGACACTTAATAGCTGTGTGGTCCTGGGAATATACTGTGTTGACCCACAGTATATTCAAACCATGATTGTGAAAGTTGATATGTAGAAGGGATAACTACATATTACATAAATTTACAGCTTTAGTGAACTATAAATTTTCTCATAAATCCAAGGGTTTGTTGATATTCTTTAAGAAACTCTTTTCTTGGGGTGGCTAGGTGGCGTAGTGCATAAAACACTGACCCTGGAGTCAGTAGTACCTGGGTTCAAATCCAGTCCCAGACACTTAATAATTACCTAGCTATGTGGCCTTGGGCAAGCCACTTAACTTCATTTGCCTTGCAAAAAAAATAAAACAACCTATAAAAAGAAACTCTTTTCTTTCCTGAGCAAAGAAAACCCCACATGGGGCCAGGAAGAGTCAGACATAACTGAAATGACTGAACAAGTCTTGTTTCATGGATTGTGATTTAGTAGATTGCAGCATCCTCTAGATCACCCCTCATCCAGTTGCTAGAATCTTCCCCTTTAAGATTTCTTTCCATTTCTTCTACATGGATCTTGTACTTAACTTATTTATTCATGCATTGTTTCTCTTATTAGAATGTGAATTCCTGAAGGCAAGGGTAGTTTTTTGGTCTTTCTTTATACCCCTAGTGCACATTTAATAACTATGTATGGACTGATGAAAGAACAAAGATCCTGAGAAAGAGTGGTTAAGTAGGAGATTTTCATGCCAGAGGAGTTAAGCATTCCACCATGGACTCAGGAAGACTCATCTTTCTGAGTTCAAGTCTGGCCCCAGACACTTACGAGCTGTGTGATCCTGGGCAAGTCACTTAATGCTGTTTGCTTCAGTTTCCTCACCTATAAAATGAGGTGAAGAAGGAAATGGCAAACTACCCCAGTATTTTTGCCAAGAAAACCCAAATGGGACCTTGAAGAGTCAGACACAACTGAAATGACTGAACAACAACCTCTTTTTTTTTTTTCAAGCATTAATGTTACTGACTTTTTACTACTTTTCTAATTGGAATTCTTATTCCAATTCCTTTGACTTGAGATGGTCACATGTTAAAGCTTAAATCATTTTGAATTGTTTTCTCAAGAATGTACAGTCTAGAGCACAATCTTGCTGTTCCTAATGCAATTCAGAATGCTTCAATGGATCAAATATATTATATCAGTATTATATATATATATATATCATATAAATAAATAATATAGATTAACATTATACAAGTTTGTTACATATAATACATAATAATATTGTTATATGTAACAGGCAATACTAACGAATGCATTGCCTTTACTCTGTCAATTTGACTCTGCTCCCTTGTAAATTCATAATTTACAATTTAGAAAGGGATTGGATGAAGTTTACTTTAGCCTTATTGATGAAGACAGGACTTGCTAAGAACTCAAGAGTAGGAGCTAGATAGTATTGGAGTAATATGTTTAAACTGGTTTGGAGGACAAACTTTTTTTTTCAGTCACTCACAACTTGATAGAAGTCTTTAAAGTTGGACAATAGGAAGAGAGCTGGATTGGTATTAGAAAAACTGGATTCAAATCCCAGCTATATTGCTTATGACCTGTGGGATATGGGCAAATTAACCTTTTGAGACTTCAGTTTCTCAACTATAAAATCAGGTTAGATCCCTTTTCAGCTCTAAATCTATGATCCTATAACTATTCAGGAAGGCAATTAGATAGAACCTTGGGTTCAGAGCCAAGAAGAACCAAGTTCAAGGTGACTTCAGACACTTAATAGCTGTGTGGCCCTGGCAAAGTCACTTAAACTTTGTTGGCTGCAGTTTCCTCATCTAAAATGAGCTGGAGAAGGAAATGGCAAACCACTTTACTCTACTATCTTTGCCAAGAAAACTCCAAAAATTAGACCATGAGGAGCTGGACATTACTGAACAGCATAAGTACCACTTATAAACAATTGATTTTGTAAACTTATCCAGTCATTATAAAAAATTCCAAAAGAAATTCTACAAGACCACAGTGCTAGTTCTAGTGACAGCATATAGTAATAAAATCTATATATTGATGGAAGTGAAGTAATACTGATTATTGTACTTATAAAAATATGTTCAGATGCTATTTAATGAAGACAAATATTTTCAGTTCTAAAAGGATAACAGTATAGTCAGAAACAGTATAGTCATTATCTCTTATTTATTTTTTTAAGCTTGTATCCTCCTGACCTGTGAAATGTAACCTTCTTGAAAGTAAGGGCTGTTTGCATTTTATCTTTGTATCTTCATGTGCCTTGCATATGATTAATAAATGCTTGTGGCATTGATTTGAATCATTGCTTTTTTATTATAGGTCATAATTCAGTACAGACTACAACAAAAGTTACGAAATGTCATACAGAAGAGAACTAGAAAAATACCGGGATCTGGATGAAGATAAAATCCTAGGAGCACTAACAGAAGATGAACTTAGGACACTAGAAAATGAATTGGAAGAATTAGACCCTGATGTGAGTAATCTATTAATAAATTAGTTTTCTGCTTTTTTTAAAAAAAAAGGAAAATTGTCAGATCTAAGAAACTAAAACATTTGTTGTTTGGTAATGAAAAGAGGAATACATCTGTATTTTCCAAAAGCTAATACTTTGTTTTCATCCATGGAAATTTCAGTTTTCTGTAAATTTAAAAGATTTTGCCTGTCATTTTTCTTTTTTATTATCTAATCAGCAGCAATCATACACAAGAATCCTATTTGCCTATGTAACTACTATATCGCTGTTTAAATTTATGTTTACTTTAAGATTTTGGAGATTCTATGAACTTTTAATTATAAACCATTAAGATGACTATCTTTATAGATATAATTAGGTGGGGTGTTTGGGATTTTGTACATTTAAAGGGGCAACTAGGTGGCATAGTGAATATATACTAGATCTGGAGTCATGAAGACTCACCTTCTGAGTTCAAATCTGGTCTCAGATATTTCCTAGTACAATTCACATATTACTTTCACATATATTATCTTATTTGATCTTCACTGAAGGTTAGAAACTTATACACTAGTATTTTTGCCAAGAAAGTCCCAAATGGAGTCTTGAAGAGCAGACAAGACCGAAATTGACTGAAGAATATGATGAAGTTTAAAATAAGCAAAACTATTATATAATATAGCTGAAAGGTTGTGCCTTTAAAAATGATTCAGGTATATGTTGATAGGACATACACACCCTCAGTAACTTAGAAACAAGCTTAGCCTCTTGTTAGAAATAATTCATCAAAATAGGAAACTAATAGATATTTTTCATCATTAATAATATATATCTGTAAGCCCACTAATTCCCTCTCCTGTTCAAGCAAATTTCAAGCTTGCTGCTCTGCTGTTCATCCCATGAATGCTATTTGCCCTGGATGTTGAAATTTCAAATTAGAGGATGCAAGAGAATCAAATAATTGGGGGGGGGGGAAACTTAGAGATCATCTGGTTTAACCCCTTTGTATTACAGATGAGGAAATAAAACCTTAGAAAGGTTAAATGATTTGCCCAACATGAAGCAGGGATATGCTAGTAAATATTTAACAACTGTCTGGGGGTGAGAAGTGGGAAGAGAATATATGACACACTTTTAAACTTAATTTTCATTATTGACATTTTCTCCATCAATTTCTTAAGACTAGAAATCAACAAAAAAACTTTACACACCCTGCTTTTCAGTGTTTGTTGATTTGTGAGGTATAAAATGTTCATTCTGAAAAATTGAACAATCAACTTTCATAAACTTTTTGAGCTAGCTCCTGATTAGATAAGCAATTGAGTCAAGATTTGAACTCAAGTTCCAAATCCAGTACTCTTTCCATCATACCAAGCTTACCAAAAAACTAGCAAACACCAAGTTCAATGATAATGTATGCTATTGTAGAATGGGTTTCGAAAGAAAACAAAATCTCTGGTTAAAATTCAAACTCTTAGGGGCAGCTAGGTGGTGCAGTGGATAGAGCACTGGCCCTGGAGTCAGGAGTATCTGAGTTCAAATCCAGCCTCAGACACTTAATAATTACCTAGCTGTGTGACCTTGGGCAAACCACTTAACCCCATTGCCTTGCAAAAACTAAAAAAACAAAAACAAAAAATTCAGAATCTTTCCTTATTGGTCTCTAAGTCATCATCATTTATTCTGAGGCTAGTCAGATAACCAGCCTTCTTTTGGATTCACATTGCATCATTGTTTTTGAGTCAGATTCTTGAATTCAGGCCAGCTGTGAATTCACAAACTGGCTTGGAAACTGGTCCTCAGCTTTCAGCATGACTGAGGGGTTTTTTTTTGTTTTTTTTTTTTGCCCTAGGTATATTATTTCCTTACTTAATCTGTTTAAATTAATTAAAGAGATTGTTGTTGTTGTTTTTTTCCTCCCTGTTTGCCTCTGGATCAACTACAAAATGTGTGGTTCTCTCTTGGTGCTTTATTTCATTTTCCTACAAGTAGGGAGAGGACTTCTAAATTAGGATTCAGTTCTATCACTCATTCTATCTAGGTCTCTGTATAGCTGAAAACATACACCCTCTGCTATTAGTTTGTTTTTTAATTTTAGAAGTCCTCTAAACTCCTCCTCTCCCCATCTGTTCACTTCACTTTCTCTCACTTTCCATATCCCATCAGTTGCACACCCTTTGTGCTATCTCTCCTTTATTCATTTCCCTTTCTTTTTAGTCTAATATTGCCATCACCCTGGTGCAGACTCTCCTGCCTAAATTGTTTCCCAATCCAGTTCATTCTCCACTCAGCTGTCAAAATGATTTTCCTTAAACTTTATCTAATCATCTTATAGCCTATTGAATAAATTCTAATGGCTCCCATCACCTCCAGGATCAAATATAAAATCTGTTTGGCTTTAAAGTCCTTTATGACCTGGTTTCTACTTGCTTTTCTAAAAGTCTGATATCTTATTCCCCTTCAAGTACTTTGTACAGTTATCTCTTCCACATCATTTCAATATATCCTGGATCAGCTTAAGAAATTAAATGAGAATTTTTTGAGGAATCTTGCAGAAACCACAGATAAAGACCAGATGTGAAGCCAAGCAGAAAAAAATTTAGAAACTCAGACATACATAAAATATATGCATGCTATTGTAAAATATCAACACAAATTTTATAATATAGTACCGTAAACACTTCTTAAAATAAAAAGAAAAAAAATCAAACTTATTCTCTGGAAGGAGGGCCAGAAAATTTTATGTGGATTTTTCCAGACTGTAGAGGTGCTATGCCACTAACCCCCATGGTGTGGAGGGGATAACTAGTACATTAGCCTCCTTACGCTTCTTCACACCAGACTTTTTGGGTTTTTGCTGGCTGTCTCTATGTGCAGAGCTTTCACCCTCCTCCTCATTGCCTCCTGGATTTCCTGTTTTTTTTCAAGTTTCAGCTAAAATTTCATCTTTTATAAAAAATGTTTCCTTATATTCCTTACTGCTATTGCCTTCTCTCTGAGATTATCTCCAGTTTATCCTGTATCTGTCTTATTGTACATGGTTATTTACTTGTTTTTTCTAATTAGATTCTTCCTTTTTGAGAACAGGAACTGTTTTTTGCCTTTGTATCTCCAGAGCTTTGCACAGTATCTGGCATGTAGTAGATGCTTAATAAATGCTTTTTACTGACTGACTGGTCTCTTCCAGAAATAATGGCTTCTTAAGTCATTATAATGACTTAATTGATCATTTCATATTACCTTTATTAAAAGAACAGGGCAAATAGGTGGTGCAGTAGATAGAGAACTGGGCTTAGAATTAGGAATACTCATCTTCATGAATTCAAATCTGACCCAAGATACATACTAGCAGTGTGACCCTAGGCAAATCACTTAATTCTATGTGCCTCAGTTCCTCATCTGAAAAATGACCTGGAGAAGGAAAGAACTGATCATTCCACTATCTTTGCCAAGAAATCCAAATGGTGTGATTAGGAGTCAGAAGCAATAGAAAGTAACAACAGAGGGAACTATCATCTTTTCCAAATAAAACTCAAAACAAAAACTTTTAAATAAAACTCAAACAGATTTTTAAACAAATTTTAAGTATGAGTTTTGTGACACAATTTGAAACCTGCCAAAGTTGTTAGGCACTGGTATAGGTTGAAGAATATTGCTTCCAAGAGATATTGAAGAATGAAAATGAGCCCCTTATATTTTAAGGCTATTGCCACCAATTTTGAGAAAGAGCACAATTACATGACTTCTTAATTTTAATTTAACCTTATGATTTTTTTCTTTTGTCTTAGTCTGTCATTTAAATACTGTCATTTAAAAACAGCATTTAAAAATGCTGTCCCTGGCATCAGGAGTAACTGAGTTTCAATCTGGTCTCAGACATTTACTAGCCATTTTACCCTAGGAAAATTACTTAACCCTTTTTGCCTCAGTTTCCTCATCTGGAAAAAGAAATGGTGGACCACTCCAATATCTTTGCCAAGAAAACCCAAAACGGATCCCAGATAATTGGACAATCACAGATAATTGGATACTACTGAAATGGCTCAACAACAAACACTGTACATTGGATTATCTTTGTCTTGTTTTTCTTTAATGTCTTATGCTTTTAAGACCTTAGGAGGTCTTCATGACAGTGAAGACCAGTGGAATATTTGTGATGTCCAGGAATGTAGAGAAAGAGAGAGAGCATACTAGTGTTTACATGTATGTGTACATATACATATATATCTACATATGTGAAAAAGTAGAAAAGATAGGTCCAAATTGGAAAAAGGGAGAGACAGTATAGTCAATTCAAATAACTCAGCAATACTGAATTGATAATTCAAAAATGTAAGTTCTAATTCCAGCTGGAATGTAAATTCTTTGGTTCATTTTAGGTAACTCACTTCATCTCTCTGAACATCAGTTTCCCAAATGTTAACTAAATGGTTGAATTAAATTTCTTCTAAAGCCTTATCTAATTCTTATATTCTATGATTCAATGTAGAATAAATAATTCCATGATGGATAATAATTATAATGGGACTGATAATATTTAAGAATAGGGAAAAATAAAATGTAATCTAGAAGTAGAGTTATTCTCCTTATTTTTAGGGGAGAGGCAAGGGGTAAAATAATGTTTTCAAGAGAGAGAAATAGAAGAACTGGCCTTGAGAAAATGAGGACAAGCCTTCTCTGAAGTGCATCTCTGGCTTTTACCCCTGAAACAGGAAGCACCAGTATCAATATTTGGTCTAAGTGGAGTTTTCATAAATAAGAAGGACTAAAAAATTGTTGGGGAAAATGTTGGATAATTGGGGACAGCAAAAGTAGGTCAGTACTAGCAAAAAGGCAGACTGTTAGGAATATAACTTTCCTTTCCTAAGAACCAACAAAGGGCATTATAAAAAGAAAGGTGAACCTTTTTATTTTAAATCTTTGGTAAGGGAGCACTTGGTCTTGTCTACCCACTTGCAGCAGTCCTAGCTATCAAAGGATACATTATGATCCTCTCAAGGCAAAATGTAGCAATGAGGATATGAGGCTTAGTAAAAAGCTAGGAAATATAGGAAACATGTGTTTATAGGCCTTGGTTTTGAAAACTGTGTGTCAACTGTGTGAGCATCATTTGTTGCATGTGATAGTGGTGGATGGAGACCAAGAGCAAGCTGTCAGATATTTGTGAAAAGCAGATAATGAGCCTTGGCAATTCTTCACAAGTAATAAAGTTTATTTGAAGTATCAAAGGTGGAAAATGAGAACTACAATGTGTTGACTTTTGCTTCAAAAATGAAATTCTAATTGTTCTGGGTCAGTAAAAGCTCAAAGGAAAGTCAAGGGTTTGAGATCATGAAAAATAGCTTTCTCACCAAGTTTTTTGTTCTTTTTTTTTTATCAGTTTGCAAGATGATATAGTTTATCTAAGCTAACCCAGCTCATTTTACAAAAATGGAAGGACATGGAGGCCAAGAAGATGAGTAACTGGCTCAGGGTCAGAATCTCACAGTTAGGGACTGGCAGAGCAAGTAGTAAGTAGCAATCAAATCTCTAGGCTAGGCTTCTTCATATGAAATGTTCTCATTGGAGGTAGGTGGGGTGAAAAGTGAAATTAGCCAGTCTAACAGTTAGTCAATAAATGTTTATTAAGAGCTTACTTTCCTGTGACAGCTGCATGGTAAGGCAGCTAGGTGGTTCCGTGGTTAAAGAATTCCTGGCCCAGGTGATGTCAAAGAGATCTGAATTCAAATGTGGCCTCAGACGCTAGCTGTGTGACCGGTCATCTTCTACTATGAGAAATCATTTTAGTAGCAGGAAACAACTCCCACTGATTAACTAGGCTCCAAACTAGGAAGCCTTCAACCTCTTGAACATACAGGTTGACACCAAAGTTAGGAAGATCCAACACAGACTACCAAATTTCTACCTCACTTGTATTCATTCTTCTGATTCATGGCTCGCTATGAAGGAAATATCAGGGCACAATGGTTGTCAGAGTGGACATAGCTCAAGACCCTGGTCTCAGAAAGATCTGTCATTTACTGGCTATATGACTCTGGGCAAGTCACTTAACCCTGTTTGCTTCAGTTCCTCATCTGTAAAATGATCTGGAGAAGGAAATGACAAACCACTCCACTATCCTTGCCAAAAAAACCTTAAATCAAGTCATAGTCAAACACAACTGATACAATGTCAATCATAATGTAAGGGTTCAATTTACAATCATAACTCCAGAAAGAACCCCAAAAGTCAGGGTATTTATACATTGCATTACTTTTTTTTTTTTTCAAGGCAATGGGGTTAAGTGACTTGGCCAGGTAATTAGTAAGTGTCTAAGGCTGGATTTGAACTCAGGTACTCCTGACTCCAGGGCCGGTGCTCTATCCACTGTGCCCCCCATTGCATTACCTTTTTAAAAAAATAGTTTCATAATGCCTTTTGTTTTTATACCTTCTCCATCAAATATACCTATGCCTTTCCACCTGTTTTCTAACCTTGGCCCTCATCCTTCCTTGACACAAAGAAAAACAGTAAACAAAATAGCTCATTCTGCTATTGTTTCTCATCTTTTTTCTATTAAGATAAGGGAAGTATTTTTCATCATTCATTCTACTGAATGGAGCTAATTCTATTACTTCAAGATAAGGGTTGAAGTTGGGTGTTCATTCATTATAATTCACATTTATATAGCCCTTTGAGAGTTGTGACATGATAGCCAGAAGGCTGACCTTGGAGTGAGGAAGATTAAGGTTCGAGTTTTGTCATTGCCATTGTAGTGAATTTTTAATGTCTTAGTGCCTAAGATAACTCTCTAAGACTAGAAATTACAGAAGAGTTATTGATCTTTATCAGTGGGGGAAGGAGTTTTCACATTAGGAGTTCCCTCTATATCAATAAAATCACAGTTCTGAGATGCATGAACATACATTCCCTCCTTCATATAAATGCATAGGTATATTTGTTTATATGCATTCAAAAATATATATATATATATATATATATATGCTTTGATGCGTTTATAGGAATATATACCCATATACATTAAAACTTGCAAAGCACTTCTTTTCAATAATTCTCTCTTTTTTTTTAAGGGGGTTTGCTAGGCAATGGGGTGAAGTGACTAGCCCAAAGGAGGGGGCTTTGCAAGGCAATGGGGTTAAGGGACTTGATTACGAACAGCTAGGTAATTATTGAGGGTATGAGGCTGGGTTTGAACTCAGGTCCTCTTGACTCCAGGGCTAGTGCTCTATGCACTGCACCACCTAGTTGCTCCCTAGCTAAGTCATTTTTTAGAGGACTGTTATGTTGTAATCACAGCCTTACTTACCTTCTTATATCACCTTATCCTAGAAGATACAGATACAAATGATATGATTGACTATATTACTGAAGGATTATTCTTTTGTCTATCAAAAATACCCCATCTTTTTCCTCAGCATGATGTTCTTAATATGATTAACAATAGAGAAAACAAAGCTGTAAGTTGTGACCAAGCAGGCAGAAATAATTTGATCTTAAGTATTGAAGCTTAAAATTGTTTGTAAAATCTCACCCTCTCTTATTTATCTTTCTTAATGAACAGGAAAGCAAGAATAGAAAAAAAACAGTATCTATGACATTAGCAAGAAAATATTTTATTTTAACAAAAAAATTAATAATAGATTCTTTTTTGTATATTGATTTTTTTTTTGTATCAGATCTCTGATTTCATTGGTGTAGTAGATAGAGTGCCAGACCTGGAGTTAGGAAGACTTATCTTCCTGAATTTAAGGTTGGCCTCAAACACTTACTAGCTATGTGACCCTGGGCAAGTCACTTAACCTGCTTGCCTCAGTTTTCTCATCTGTAAAATGGGAATAATAATAGCACTTGACTACCAGGATTACTGTCAGGTTCAAAATAAATAATGTGCTTGGCACATAATAAGAGCCATAAAAATGTTAGCTGTTATTGTTGCTGTTGTTTTTATAGACACTTTGGTTCACTTACAATAACAAATAATGATAATACAATAATAAATAATTTGTACTTTATATATAAATTTTACAATCCACATATTACTTTCACTTGTATTATCTTATGTGATCTTCACTGAATATCTGTAAGGTAGATCAGATTAGTTATTATTGTCCCCATTTGACAATTAAGAAACTCAGGCCCAGAGGAATAAAATGATTTTCCTGACATCCCTTAGGTAGTAGCAAGTAGCATTCACATATAAGAACCTCCCCTCAAAATCCATTAAAGTGCATTCATTTTAATGGGATTGAAATCCAGTAATTAGATTTTTAAATGTAGTGCTTTTTCCTAGATTTACAACTTGAGTCAGTCTCAAGTTTATTCTGGTTTAACTACAGAAACTATGAAGAAGAAAACCTAAAGCAATTCTTAAAAGCTCATTTTATTCCTCTAGATAATAATTAAATTTACTTTTCTATTTAGTGAGAGTTTTGTGCCAAGAAAATGAACACTTCAAATGAAATTTCCATTATGATGTAAGATGTAAAAATGAAGGAAATACAAGAGAAATTTTCTGCTGTTTTATAGAATCATAAATTTAGAGCTAAAAGAGACTATAGAGATCATCTCATCTAACCCTGCTCATTTTATAGATGAGGAAGCTGAGACCCAGGGTCACAGAGGGAATGAGTGGCAGAGACAAGATTTAATTCCATAGGTCCAACTTCAATACTCACTCTATTATCCCACAATTTACAAAGTACTGTCTCACAAAACACATACAGGAGGCAAAAGTTCAAGGAGAGTAAATAGTTGAAGTGGAAAGAAATAAATATCTTATCTAAAAATAGGCATGTATCCTTAGAAATACTGTGAGAATGTAAGTGGAGAAGAACAAGCATCCCCGTGACCAAAGGTCATAAGGGAAAAAGTCACGAACTAGTTAAAGTAAGGCCCCAGTAAAATCCCTGAATCAAAATGTCAGAGCAAATCACACATTTTTAGAAGAAAAGTTTACCATAAACTCAGTAATAAGTCAATCCATCACACATTAGGGTGGCATGTTTTCAAGAACTTCATGTAGAATTATTTGGTTACTTAAAGGATTCATGATTTTTTTTATCAGTGATTTTATCACTCCCTCCACTGAGAGAGAAAAAGCACAGTTTGAGATAGTTTCATACATTTTTACTAAACCACCATCCCCGTCCGCTAAAAAAATTAATCACTCTAGAGCCAAGCTTCTGACTTTTGACTCAAAATAATTAATAAAATGCTTGTTGAGCATCCGTCTGGTTGCCTGACTGGGATGAAGCTCTTAGCTAGAACTCACTGGTAGGCTCTGTTTGGGGGGGGATTTGTACCTCAGAACTCAAGGTTCCTTCTTGTTACATTGAGAAACCAGACCAGGATGTTATTGTCAGCCACAGGGTTAAAAAATAGAAAATTATAGTATTTAATACAGAAAGCATTCCCAGATGGGGATAGAATGAGGCATATATCTTTTGGACATGGCTTGATTGTGTCTGTTTATTAGAAGGATTTTTTCGTTTGTTTAGAGGAGTGGGGATGAGATTTCTCATTTTTGTTCATTAAAAAGCATTTAAAAAATTCCCAGGGGCAGCTAGGTGGCGTAGTGGATAAAGCACAGGCCTTGGAGTCAGGAGTACCTGGGTTCAAATCCGGTCTCAGACACTTAATAATTACCTAGCTGTGTGGCCTTGGGCAAGCCACTTAACCCCATTTGCCTTGCAAAAAAAACAAATCTAAAAAAAATTCCCAGAATGTATCATTTTTATCCCAGTGAAAGTTCTACTTTGATACTATGGCCTTTCAGACTGTCCTGACAGACCCTGCAGCTGATAATCATTTAAGCCTCAGGGCATGAGTTTCTCCATCTAATAAGATGGGGGCAATAATACATGGCTAAAAAAGTCCAGCCACAAAAATGTGAATGTTTTACTGAATATTTAGTTATGACTGTAGTCCACAAGCAGATGAAGCAAACAATGGGTAAGTGATTTGTCCAGGGTTACACAAGTAATTGTCTGAGGGCAAATTTGAACTTAGGTCTTCCTACCAAGGCTCAGTACTCCATCCATGATGCTATATCTGACTGCCTCAACTTCTCAGGTGAGACAAATAAACACGTAAGGGTACCTATGATGCTGAAAACAGTAACACCAGGGAAAGCATCTGTAAATGGGGAGATGTGGGGAGGGTTAGGGAAAGATGAGAGTGGGGACAATCTTCTAGAGAAGATAGAGGAACTATGCTCAAGAGTACACGTTGAAGAATTGTCCTTCATGTTGAAGAATTGTCCTTTGCAAGGAGAAGGGCCAACTCTTTCATTAGAGACTGGATTGAGTAACAGTTGAGAATGATAATCAAGGGGCAGCTAGGTGGTGCAGTGGATAAAGCACCAGCCCTGGAGTCAGGAGTACCTGGGTTCAAATCCGGACTCAGACTCTAAATAATTACCTAGCTGTGTGGCCTTGGGCAAGCCACTTAACCCTATTTGCCTTGCAAAAACCTAAAAAAAAGTAAAAAATGATAATCAAAGGGAGGAATGGAAAGGAAGGAAAAACAGCATTTATACTGATGTCTACTACATATCAGGCACCATACTAAGGGCTTTTTACAAATATTATCTTATTTGATCCTTGCAACAACTCTGGTAAGTAGGTACTATAATGACCTATATTTTATAGTTGAGGAAACTGAGACAAACAGAAGTTAAATGACTTGCCTAAGCTTATCTAGTAAGTATGCTCTGGTCTTCTTGACTCTAGATCCATCACTCTATGTTCTAATGGTCAAAAGACCATAGATCTAGAACTAGAAGGGACCACAGAGACCAACCCCCTCATTTTAGAGATTAAGAAACTGAGACCTGCAGAAATGAGTTAACTTGCCTAGGTCCATAGCTAGTACCAGAGCTAGCAAGGAAACCCCCATCAAGACTTGTGACTTCTGTTGGGATCAACAAATTCCTGAATGTATAACCAGAACAACCAACCCTTGTTTATAGCATCTTTATTTTCCTTTTGGTGAAACTGATAAGAAAGTATCTTTAGGACCCCATGGAGTCCTTAGGAATCTTATCTTTAGGGTTAAAATAACCAAATAAACACTCTTCTACAATGATGAAAGAGGAACATTGGAAACACTTTCTGTATTAAATTATTTGCATGGAGGTGAAGGTGAAGGTTTTGAAAATATTTTTCTTTCAAAGAAAGAGAAAAAGGAATTAGACATACAAAAATATTTATATCAGTCTTAGTGGCAAAACACTGGAAACTAAGATGGTGACAACCTGTTGGGGTATAGCTAAACAAATTATGGTATATGGGGGCAGCTAGATGATGCAGTGTATAGAGCACTGGCCCTGGAGTCAGGAGGATCTGAGTTCAAATGTGGCCTCAGGCACTTATTAATTGCCTAGCTGTTGACCTTGGGCAAGCCACTTAACCCCATTGCTATAAATAAAATTTATATAAAAAAGTGAATGCTGAAACAAATTGTGGTATATGAATATAATGGGATATTAATGTACCATAAGAAATAACAAAATGACAATTTCAAAGGAAATGGTGCAGAACTTTATGAATAGAATGAAATGAGAACTAGGAGAGCAATTTATACAATGGCAACACCATTATAAAGAAAGACAACCTTGAAAAATTTTAGAATTCTGATCAGTATAATAATAAACCATGAATCCAGAAGCCTAAAGATCATATATATCATTTACTTCCTACTAGAGAAGTAGTGGCCTTGAAATGCAGAAACATATATCTTTATGAATGATAAATGTGGGAATTTGTTTAATTGGACTAGGCATGTTTATGATTAGGGCTTTACTTTCATTGTTTTTATTTTGTTGTCATTTAATTAGAGAGGCAGGAGGGTGGACCACATTATAAAATCATGTGAAAATATATTTCAAAATTTTTTAAATCAAAAAAAATTTTTTAGGTTTTTTTTTGCAAGGCAAATGGGGTTAAGTGGCTTGCCCAAGGCCACACAGCTAGGTAATTATTTAGAGTCTGAGTCCGGATTTGAACCCAGGTACTCCTGACTCCAGGGCCGGTGCTTTATCCACTAGGCCACCTAGCCACCCCCTAAATCAAAATTTTTAAGAGAAAAATAGAAAATTTTCTCTTCATTTTTCCTACTGTTCTTCTTTGAAGAAGACAGTAAATCAAAATATGCTGCTTATTTAAAATGATGTTATAATGGGACTTTATTTTCCCCCATCCTGGTCCCTTGTATGAATGGCATAATTATTCAGTTACTTAGGATCAACTGTTTGATTAGCCTTCATTTCCTTCATTTTTAACAGGTTATATTAATATATTGCAGTTTCTTTCTAATGTCCTTTTCCTTCTCTTTTTTTCCTCTAGACTAGAGGGATTTAGCACATTGTTTCCTCTGTTATATGTAAAATGCTCACATGTCACAGACCCAATGACAACTTTGAAAACTATGCCAAATGTTGTACTGGTTAACTTGTGAAAACAATGGAGCATCCTATTGACTGTGGGAGGGTGGAAAACTTAATATTTGCTTGAAAAACTTATAAATGTCATGAATTGAAGTCAAAGTCATCATTTCTGGTGATCATAGGAAGCTTAAAAAAAATAAACCTGAGCTGTGGTACCTTGTCATCCATTTCTGTGTGTGTGTGTGTGTGTGTGTGTGTGTGTGTGTGTGTGTGTGTGTGTATGTACATATATATATATATATATATAGACGGTGCACATTTGTACCCTGCTCCTGGAGGAGGCTGAGGCTAGTGGATAACTTGAGTTGTAGAGCTCTGAATTAGGACTAAACCTGATTTCATGAATAAGAAGTCTGATACCAATGTGGCAAGCCCTTGGAAGGGCTGACTAAGGGGGAGTGTTTTGAGTCAGAAATGGAGATTAAGCCTCCTATGCTAATCAGCAGTAGCATTGGGCCTGTGAGTGACTGCTGCATCTGGAGACTGAGAAATGAAGACAGAAAGAAAGAAAAGAAAGAAAGAAAGAGAGAGAGAGAGAGAGAGAGAGAGAGAGAGAGAGAGAGAGAGAGAGAGAGCGAAAGGAAGGAAGAAAGAGAAAGGAAGGAAGGAAGGAAGGAAGGAAAGAAGGAAGGAAGGGAAGGAAGGAAGGAAGGAAGGAAGGAAGGAAAGGAAGAAGAAAGGAAGGAAGAAGGAAAGGAAGAAAGAAATATGAGAAAAGGAAGAAAAAAAGAAGGAAAGAAAAAAGAACAATGAAAGATGAACGAAAGAGAAAGATGAGAGATAAAGGAAGAAAGATGAAAGAAAGAAGGAAGGAAAAAAGGAAAGAAAAGAAAGAATGAAAGGAAAGAAGGAAGGAAGGGAAGGAGGGAGGAAGGGGGAAAGGAGGGAAAGAAGGAGGAAAGTGTAAAGGACTGTTCTCTGTGGGAGTACTGGCCTTAGGAAGTAAACCTTTATCACTTGGTGTCCTCGAGCACCAGAGCTCAGAGCATTGTTTTACTGGATGATTGGAGAGTGCTGCAAGAGTGGACTAGGGACTGGGGAGGATATTTAAGCACTTGTATTAGGTTTAATAAATGGAGAACTTGTCATCTTTGTCTCTGGCCTGTTCAACATTTGCCTGAAAACTTGACTACAACTAGATTGAGTCAAGTCATAGTTTATGATTAAAGGATAAGCTAGCTAGCCAGAACAGGGCAGGAAAGGAGGGAAAGAAGGAAGGAAGAAAGAAATATGAAAAGTAGCATTAATTTTCTATTTATCTTCCTTCTGTATTTGGGCATCAGATGCTCATTTTTATCAATAAATTCCCTATCTAGAGAACATTATATTTATTCACAGGCTTTATTAAGCAATATTTTCTTTTATTAAGTGTGGTAAACTTTATTCTAAGAACCTAGAAAAACCTCCCTTTCACTCAAGTATAAATTATAAGAAATGAAGAAACTATCAAAACAGAATAACAGCAACTAACTTTACCAAAAGTTTTCTCTGAGAAGATATTGTAGTTAACATATAATCTGATCGTATTGCTGTTGGGTATGAAATTAAATATCATCCAACTTCTACTACACAGTTTTATAGTACATAAACTCTGAAGCTTAATTATCACCTCTTAAATGCCAAGTGAGTTAACTATATCTGGACAACCTGGTATTTTTCCTGCGCTGACTATCCGCTTGTACTTTCTGGACTGGACCTCTACACAGAATGCGCTTTAGGGGCTAAGCCACTCAGTTTTGAAACCCCCATGGGTGATGGGACAGAGCCTGCTAGCCAGCTCTAGACCTGACCATCCTCCATTCTGGCAATCTTCTTATCATCTGGCCTGCTGTTACCTCTCTCCCACCTTTATCCAAGAAAGAAGTGGCTCTTGCTCTGTAAACAGGTCTTGTTTTGTTTTTTTATGGTCACACAGTCAGGTCAAATTTGAACTCAGGTCCTCCTGACTTCAGGGCTGGTGCTCTATCCCCTGTGCCACCTAGCTGCCCCAGGAGAGGGCCTATTAATTGATTCTCCTATAGCTCCACTCAGCATCCTAATGATAATGCCACTTCCTTGGCTACTACTGTCTTGTCTTTCTTTTAGAAGTAAGCTCTGTGAGGGCAGGAATTATTTTGGTTTTGTGTCTGATATATAGTAAGTACTTGATAATTGCCTTTTGATTCATTCATTTCTAATGAAAGGTGCCAGACAAATGTAGATTTGACAAATATTGGCCTAATTTTTCAGAAAAAGAGAATAAATTGGATCCTGCAATCTGAAAAGTGATGAATTTAATGCAGATTCCTGGCAAAATTCTAAAATGGATAATGGAAGAATATAGCTAATTTAACTCAAGATGGACTTACTAAGAACAAGTAATATCAGACTAACCTCATCCCCTGTTTTGACAGAATCACAAGAGTGCTTTATTGAGGGGAGGCTGTAGGTATAAGTACAATGGACTGTGAGCAAGGCGTTTGATGAACTCATTGTTTTTTTATGGGCAAGATGACCACATATGATATGTATACTAATGAGCTGGATTTGAAACTAATTAAATATTTCTTGAATCAAAGTTAATTAAATTGGACTATTAAGTGAATTTTGGCTTTTTTAGCCTGGAAAAGAAAACATTTGGGAGAAATATGATAGCAATCTTCCAATATGTAAAAATCTGATAGGTGGATTAAGTTACTTGGTTGGGTTCAAAAGAGAAAGCAAATACTCATGGATGGAAAGTGAAGAATTAGCATAAGGAAGAGCTTCACCATAATTAAAGGGATGCCCAAATGTATTAAGGTGTTTTGAGAAGTAGCAAGTTCCCTATCACTAAAGATATTCAGACTTTTTAGAGCAAAAATCAAAATTGCCACCAAATTAAGGGAATAAAAATAAGAAGATAGGGAATGCAATTGAAATGCCTCCAATTTGACCTAGTCAAATTTACTGTTTATTCCAAAAAAAATAAATGGGATGTGTATAAGAAAATAATCATAACGTTTGCCCTTCATTCTCGAAGAAGACCATGATATCAGGGAGTTGATGCCAAGACAAGCACATGAATTGGATTTGAGAGAGGAGAATTTGAGAGAAAGTACTATAAAGATAAGACTAGAAAGGGTTAAACTGAAAATGGCAGGATTTTAAATGACAAATAGAAGTATTAGTGTTTTTCTTTGTCTGGTCTACTCTTCTGTTATTTTTGTCTTTGTATTCCCTGCACCTAACAAACACTGTGCTTGGAAGATAAAAGATTTTTAATAAGTGCTTGAAGAATTGATTGAAATCTTTAATTCAATTCAACAAATATTTATAAGATGTCCACTTATAACCCAACACAATACTATGTGCTGAGGATACAAGGTTAAATTAGTCCTTTCCCTCAAGGAGTTTATGTTCTTCTGAAGGATTTGAAATATTGGTTAGGTATAATTGATAATACTTTGATTGAGTAGGTGAAAGAAAGGAAAGATTTAAGAATGACTTTTAAGATTTTTGAACCTCTGAGAATGATGATGATGATGATGTCATCAACAAAAATACAGAAGTCAGGAGGAATGTCAAGTTCTCTTTTTTTTTGTTTTATATATATATATATAGTTAGTTAGTTAGTTAGTTAGTTAGCTAGTTAGTGAAGACACTGGGAATACTCTAGGAAATTAAAAGTTATTTAAAAGGGGAACCATAATTGATAGAACACCTAATTTGGAATTAAAAAGTCTTGAATTCAAAATTCTTAATAGATCTGTATCTTAGACAGGTCATTTCACCTCTTTATAATTCAGTTTCCTCATATGTAAAATGAAGATAATAATACCTAAAATAACCTACCTCAAAAATAACAGTTAGGAAGATCATATGATAGTAATATATATAAAATTCTTTCAAGAAACTCTATGCAAATACTAATTATTATTGTTTGTTATTATTAATATTAAACTTCACACATTCTTCCAGGGATATCTACATTCTCTTCCAGACTTTTCTAAAAAAAGTTTCCCCATTCCCCAGCAGGGTTAGCCTTATAAACCTAGAGAGCTTGTATAATTTCTAATAACTCATCCTGGCAGGTGGCACCCAATAAATCATGCAAAAATTTCTCCTTAAAAACAGAAGTGTTTATTTAACTCAAAGAACTGAAATATACTTAGATTTCTTTGGGGAAATTATAGTTCTAAAACAATTTATCAAATTGCAGGTTGGAGTGGTATAGCATGAAGCATGAGGTTTTGGTTTTAATTAAATCCTAATAATCTATTTACTAACATAATCCTATCCATTTCAAAAGAAATATGCAATAGAAATTGCAGATTATAAGAGATCATCAAACTTCTTTCCTTGATTTCATGAATCTCTTTATGAGATGGGAGTGAATTTGCACTTCTTCAGGTCTATGCCCATTAGAAATAAGGATGGACTACTACCTGCTCAACTTCAATGGGAAGCAGTTTCTTTCTTCCAGTCAATAAACCAAGTCAAGAAAGTATTTATTAAACACTTTACTATGCGCCAGACCCTTTCTAATATTATATGGCTCTGAGAACCTTTTTCTAAGGTCTTTATTCTAACTTTGTCACCTTACTAAGCAATTATAATGCAAAGAGATAATACACTTAATTTTTTAAAAAACATTTTAAACATACTTAATTTGCAGCCAGACTATATATTAAAGAGGCAGATAAAGTCAGAGATCGCTTGTTATTATTAGGGAGCTCCTTTTGTTGTTTTTCAGGTGCTCCAGTCATTGACTCTTTGTAACCCCATTTGGGGTTTTCTTGACAAAGATATTGGAATGATTTGCCATTTCCTTCTCCATTCATTTACATGAGGATATGGAGGCAAATATAGTGAAGTAGCTTGCCTAGTGCCACACAGCTAGTAAGTGTCTGAGGTCAAATTTGAACTCAGGTCTCCCTGAGAACTCTCTCTCTACTGCTCTATTAGCTGCACTCATATGCTCCTACTTTGGATGAATTCCCTAAGTAGAAATAAAACACTAGATTTTCTTTTGGGGTAGAAATTTTTTAAAAAATTGCAAAATTGTAAAATAATTTTTAAAAGTCAAAAATAATAATTTTTTACATTGATATAGTATATTTTAACATTTACAAAGCATATTTATTCAACAATCTTGTGTAGTATCATACAATTATTATAATCCATGTTTTTACAAATATGGAAACTGGGGCTCAGAATAGTAAAGGGACTTGCTCAAGATCACACAACTGTTAAGTGCTAGAACTGGGGAGTCAAACAGGAATTTCCTCTCTTTCAGTTCACTTGAACCTTTTTCTGCTTTATCATCTATAAGATGGCTAAGGTAAACAGATATTGAGTAACCTTTATTAATTAAATAAATGAAAATTTGGAAATATGATCACTGTGTTTTCTATATGTCACAGAAAAGCATCAATGACTGGGACCCTTGTTTATGATGTTATACTTAATATCAGAATTAATGTGGATCCCTAAGTTTTTAAACATATATATATATATATATATATATAAGTATATATATATATATATATATGTACAAAGCATGCATGTGTGTTTGAGTATAGATTTATATTTTTAAAAGAAAAATCTGTCTTGATTAGGCATGGATAGAATTTCATGTTAACTCATGGATAGTGATAATAATTTTTGACATTTCAAAATAAAATTATTTTTTTATTTTACTTTTACTTTAATTTTACTTCATTTTTTAAATTTTATTTAAGGCAATTGGGTTAAGTGACATGCCCAAGATCACATAGCTAAGCAATTATTAAGTTTCTGAGGTCAGATTTAAACTTGGGTCTTCCTGACTCCAAGGCCGGTGCTCTATTCACCAACTCACCTTGCTGCCCCAATTTTACTTTACTTTTTAAAAATTTCTGTTTTGGGGGCAGTTAGGTTGCACAGTGGATAGAGCACCAGCCCTGGAGTCAGAAGTACCTGAGTTCAAATCTAGCCTCAGACACTTAATAATTACCTAGCTGTGTGGCTTGGGCAAGGCACTTTAACCCCATTTGCCTTGCAAAAACCTAAAAAAAAGTTTCTCTTTTAAATAATAAGTGGAAGTTTCAGGGAAAAATACTGTTGATTTCCAAGGCAGCATTGGAGATTGTTTATTTTAAATAAATAAAACAAAGAAGGTTAAAACTGGCAGGGACCATACAGATCATCTAGTTCTGTTATTTCACTTGACAGACATTGAATCTGAGAACAAAGAGGCTAATTGACTTGTCCAGTGTTCCTTGGTTAATGGCAAGCTGAGTCCTATCCCAGAGGTTCCCTGAGTCCCAGTCCTTCTCTAACAATTGCCTTGTTGCTCTCATAAGATTTGTGTATGGGATCTGGGCACCCACTGAAACTTCTCTAAAATGTTTTGGCAGAAATACTCAGCTGGAGATCAGTACTTATTCCCTAAGTGTCTCTGGGGAGAAGAAGCCCTACATTTTTATGTCTCTTTCTTCTAGTCCCATTCAAAGGTCATAATGGATTTATTGTTCCTCTTGCAATGGTCAAGAGGCTATTTCCCATCCTTTTTTTCCCCTTCTGTACAAAGAAAGATAATTTTTCCTAGACTGTATGGCTCAAGAAACTTACCATAGAGAATTCCCTTTCCCAGATATTAGCACTAATTCCCACCTCTTTTCCTTTAAAGGATATGAAAAAAGATATGAATCTATAGAACACCTGATAGCCAGAAAGATTTCTGGTACATGAACTGTTGCTGGATTTAAAGTCCAGAGAGAAAACTTATTAATTGTACAGTTATTAGAAAGTCTTTTAACTTCTCATAGTCTCTTGATCAATAAAGTCTTCCAGTACTAACGTCCTGAAGTAATGATCACAAAATCATAAGATGGTAGCTTGGTGGTGCTGGACCTGGAGTCAGAAAACAGTTTTTAGTTCAGTTTTGGTGACCCCATTTTGGAGTTTTCTGGACAAAGATACTAGAGTGATTTGTCATTTCTAATGACCTGAGGTCCAATTCCATCTCAGATATTTACTAGCATGATCCTGGCTAAGTCATTTACCCTTCATAAAATAGAGTGAGGATAAAATGAAATAATAATTTTAAAGTGAGGATCAAATTCTAAATTGCTTAGTGTCAGTCACTTAGTAAGGATAATGTAAATGTCGGCTATTATCATTATTATTATTGTAAGAAATAATATTTGTTAAGTTCTTTGATAACCTGAAAGTGCTATAATAAATGTCAGTTATTGTACCTATTTGGGTAGATTGCTTAGGTTGCTTAGATCCCAAGAACCCAGAAATAATTATCTGGGAATAGCACAAATAAAATGCACATATCTAATAAAGGAGTTGTTAAATCTGGGATCTGTGAATTTTTTAAATTAATAATTTTATTCCAATATAGAATGTTTCCTATGTAATCTTTTGTAGCTTATTAATTTACAAACATTATTCTAAGAAGGATCCATAGACATCACCAGCCTATCCAAGGGATCCATAGCACAAAAAAGTAAAGAAACTGATTCAAATGAAGATATTCTGCTATCAGCTCTTCCTTAGATTAAAGTGAAACACAGCTGTCCCTCACATGTTATATATGAGGGTTACTGTGTGACTTGAAGAGACACAGAGTGGATATCTCTGCCCTCTTCCCCTACACCCTTTTCCTAAGGAAATTTTAATTCCTGACAGAAGGAGGGGTCCATGGGCTGGGGCTGGGGTCCAAAGCCTGTTCACTCTGTTCTCCTTAGAGAGAGGGCATACTGGGCTAGAATTATAACTATTCAATCCCTTAAATATTGTTAGTCACTCTAGGGAGATGTGATTTTCAGGTTCACACTAAACGTATAGTTTCTGTTCATTAATCAGGAAAAGAAAAACCAGTGTTTATATCCAAAGCTTGACCCTTTCCTCAACAAATACCATTTTTCAAAAATGAACACATGGAGTAAATAGCAAAGAAATTTATTTGTCCAAGTCAATAACAAAACAAAAATCAGAGAGTGCACATAGAAGAATATATACTAGACAATATAGAGTGAAAGGGCTTTCCATTAGAAGTGAAATAGCTCAGTGCAATCAAGAGAGTGTCCTAGATCTCACCAAGTAGAAATACCTTGAAGCCTTTAGTGTAATCTGAGGATAGGGACATGGTGAAGACTGCCAATTCCTCTCAGTTTCTTCCCAGAATCTTATTCTCCCTTTAGCAACCTGAAATGTGGTTGATATCATCCATCTTATCTCTCTAATCTAGAAGCCAAGAAGCCCCTAAAGTAACTGCACAGACACCCTTTGCTCATAGTTAGGAACAAATCCACCAAGCTCCATGCTAATGTCAATGTGAACATCCGACAATGCAATTAACTTTTTAATTCATTATTTTTATTTTTCAAGTAACAATTAAAAGAAGTAATTTGTTTTTCCCACTACCCTCTCTATTTTATTGAATAAATACTTTTAAAACTCAAGTGCCTTGGTACATATCTATAGATCCTGACAAAACAAATTCTCACAATAATGATGTCCAAGAAATGTCTTTTTTCTGCATTTAGGGTAATTTTAAGTTCATCTCCTCTCTATCAGAAGTTGAGTGACATGTTTCATCTTTATTTCTTTGGATTTATTATTTATCTTTGTATTAATCAGATTTCCAAAGTCTTTCAGAATTATTTTCCTCTACAATTTTATCATTGTAAAGATTGCTTTAATGATTTTGCTCATGTTGTTTTTTGCATCTGATCATGGGATTGAACAATCTTCCAGACCCCAATTTCCCTTTTATATTTCCTGACTGCTTGGTGAAAGAAGAGTGGAGGAAAGGAAAGGGCCTAGCAATCTCAAGGATTGCTTTTTAGGGAAAAGCCTAGGTCAGGTTCTCAGGGTAAATAGGTGCATTTGAGATAGTACATGAAGCTTTTCAAGAGCTATGTTATACACTGAGAGTCCTGTAGGGATCAGAATCAAAGATTAGGCACCAAAATGCTTCCTGTTTTCCCAAGTAATGGTGGGAAAATTCAAGGAAACTGGAACTCAGGGAAAGAAATGCTGAGCTTTCCTCACTTAAGCTTAAACTATATGATAAAGAACGTTTTGCCAATAAAAGACAATGCTTTTTGCAAAAATTCATCAAACTCATACCAAAACCAATACCAAACTTTGTCCCCAAAGATACATTAATAGTGCCAAAGGATACATTATTATGCAGTAATTTTTGTAATGATCACTGTACAAGCTGTGTTGTAAATATGACTTCATTGATTCAGATTCTGTTTATCAGCTCATCAAAAATTTGTGGAAATTTGGGCAGAAGCTGAGTTGGAATCTTTGTTTTCAGGATCTGTTAAAAATACTTGTTGTTCTATGATGTCTGACCTCATCTGGGGTTTTCTTGGCAAAGATACTGGATCAGTTTGCCATTGTCTCCTCCAGATCATTTTACAGATGGGAAAACTGAGTTAACTGAGGAAACAAGGTTAAGTGACTTGCCTAGAACCACACAGATACTATCTGAGGTCAAATTTGAAGTGTAAGTCGAGCACTGTAACATATAGCAGCTCATGAAAATAATTCCAACTAACCAAACTAAAGGTATCAGATCAATATATGGTATATCACTTTAATCAAAGAACTTGAACTGAAATCTCTACTCTCGTAATTTGCACTTGCATTGCCTTCTACCAAATCAAGTCACTTTAGTCCCAAGTTTCTTCCTTCTTAAAATGAGTTAGACATTTCTCAGATCCTGTCCAACTTTAAATTCAGTGGTTTTAAGAAGAGGTACAAGGGGGCAGCTAGGTGACTCAGTGAATAGAGTACCTGCCCTGGAGTCAGAAGGACCTGAGTTCAAATCCAGCTTCAGACACTTAATAATTACCTAGCTGACCCCATTTCCTTGCCAGAAAAAAAAAGAGGTACCTAAAAAAATAGGTACAAGGATGGTGTTATTTGTAAGTACCCTCATACACTTCACAAGAATATATTTCTTGATAAAATATGCATTTGCTAATTACAAATCCATTTATTAAAGGAGATTCCTTAATGGTAGTCTCATTCTCTTCATTTAAATATCAAAAAACTAAAAAAATGAATTTCTTTCTCAGTGTTTTACTGCATGTTTGAAATGTTTCTCTAGATCAATTGGCCTCCCCCTCACCCAACATGGTACAAATTAGTGAGTTTTAATGACAAATCTCATGACAGACTTTCAGATACTTCAAGACAACTATCATGGCTTCTCCCAAGTATTCTGTTTAGTCTCAACATCCCCAGTCTCTTCATTCAGTCTTCATATGGCATGACCTGAAGACTCTTCACTATTTGGGTCATAGTCTTCTTGGTTGTGGACTCTGTACTAGAGACTTCCTTCCAAGCAACATCACTAAACTCTATGACAATAGACCAAGACTAGAGGAACAGATGACCTTAGCCAGTCCTTGTTCTTTACTTGCCCTCCAGACAGTGAAAGGACATTCTCAGGCACTTCTGAATAGACAAAAGGAAATAGACCTTAGGTGGCCAGGTATCTGTAATCTAGGAGTTTTAAGTCACCTGAACAGATTGTATACCAATTATCATGGCTTCTAATGCAAGTAGTCATTTTCTGTAAGGTGTGAGTTGAAGAATGAAGTTGGAAGGGAGAGGGACTCCCCTCTCTTACTGTATACTCCAAACTACAATAGTGGAAGCCTACCAGGAGGGAGAGAGAGAGAGAGAGAGAGAGAGAGAGAGAGAGAGAGAGAGAGAGAGAGAGAGAGAGAGAGAGAGAGAGAGAGAGAGCTAAGCCATTTCACATCTTGCTTTTATAAATCAAAGGATGGGGTATGTATCTGCCCTCAGCCCTGTTTTTAATTCTGAATAACCAGGCTTGGAAGCAGCCCTAGTCAAGGGAAACCAATTAAAGGATTTTCTTTTGTACCTCAGCAAAGGTCTAGGACCCATTTACCACAAAAATCACCGTGCTGTATTCTTAAATTGTTTGGGAATACTTATCAAGTTGATCTAGGGTTTCTTATCCTCCCATTTACACAAAAGTTTTTCTCTAATGCTTTGCTAATCTAACTTTGGGTTTTTAACTGCCCACATAACAATAAGAAGAAACTTAAAAATAGCCTAGTTTGGGTAACAAATAGCAACTGTTTCTCACATCACATGCTCTAAGTGAGACCTGAATGTAAGTTAACTTATCTTACACTTAGGGAATTTCTTGGCACTCATCCAGTCATTTTGAGCATGACTTTCTTGACTGTTGTTCCCCTCAGAAATCTCTCCAACTCCCAAGATTTTTTAAGTTGCAGCTTAAATTCATTCACAGGTCATATCAAAGTTATATGGAAGAGGAATTAAATCCCTTATAAGATTTTTATTATTTGTTAGTCTGTAGCAATTTGTCCCAAGTATAGATTCCATTTTGCATAAAGTAAATACTCCCATAGATAGCCCCTTTTTTCTCTTAGCTAGACAACTTTAGCCATTTACATTTTTGAAGTATGTACCTGAAAACAAAAACGTTAAACTATCTCTTTCATCATGCCTGGGTTCTACTGATTATTACTTGGAAATGTTTGTCTGAGTTGAGCCTTCCTTTCTATTTTTCCAACCACCAGTGATCTAGGCCTTCATCAACTTGTGCTTGGATTACTGAAATTAATGGTCTCTATGACTCTAGTTTATTTTGGTATACCGCCTTGCATTACCCAGCTGCTGAGAAAATTGGCCCTAAAATACCAATTTAATCAATCAGTTAAACATCTACTCTTTGTCTAGCAGTGTGCTGGATAATGTGTAAAAAATCCCAACCTCTCATTTTCAAAGCTCTCCAGATACCAACGCTCCCTGCCACTCACTTTAATACCATTTTCATTTCCTTTTCATCTCTTACACTTTGGTCAAAATAATCTTCTGACTATCCCCTACACATGACTTATACCTGCTCATGCTTTTGATCATTTTCTACCCTAGTCTCCTCAGCAATCTATCCTATACTTTCTTCAACACCTAATTCATAATTCATTTTCCCAGTATACACTAAATTAATTTGCTCTTGCTGATATGTTGAATTATAAATAAATTTAAATTTTTTTAATGAGATGACAAATTTTTTTAGGTAAGGATCATTTCTGCCATTTCTTTTGACATACTGTTCCTTATTACTTCTTCCTCTCCACCCTGCCCCCAATAGCTCATAGTACAGTACTAGTTGTTTTGAGCAAACAATAAATATTGCTGATTCCTTGACAGCCCTGGTTGACTCTTACATCAGATGTATTTTTCTAAAAATTCTAGTTTTTATTTATGAAATCATCTATATTAAGAAGACTTTTCTGAAAAAATATAACTTTTTAGCTGTTAATCATTCTCTCCTCTCCTTCCCCTCTTCTCTTCTTCCTTTCCTCCTCCTCCTCCTCCTCCTCCCCTTCTCCTCATTCCCTCTCCTCTCTTTTTTCTTCCTCTCCTTCCCTCTCCTTTCCTTCCTCTCCCTTTATTCTTTTTCAAAAACTCTCCCTCTCTTTTATTTCTTTTATTTCCCCCCCCTTCTCATTCTCCTTTTTCCTTTTGCCCCCCCCTCTCGTTCCTTCCTCTGTGCTCTTCCCCTCATTCTTCCTCTCCCTCCCTCTCTTTTTCTCCATTTTAGAATGCACTATTGCCTGCAGGACTGAGACAGAAGGATCAGACCACAAAACCACCTACAGGTCCATTTAAAAGAGATGATCTTCTGGATCACTTGGAAAAACAAGCTAAAGAATTTAAAGACCGAGAAGATCTGGTCCCCTACACAGGAGAAAAAAGAGGTATCATCAAATATTTCTTGAACAGGGCTATGGCCTTGCTAATTGAGCTCATAAGATAATTCTTTGACTTCTGTTTTGTCATTTCTTTTCAACATTTTTCTGTGGGGTATGATTTTTATGCTGTAAAAGATGCTGTAATCTGTAGGCATAACCTAGATTACTGCCTGACAGTATCATGCTTTAATAACCAATATTTCTAGGAAGCTTTAAACTAAAAAGTAGTTTTTATACATCATCTCATTTAGTCCTCATGACAGTCCTATAAGGTAGCTACTACTAGTATTTTTATGCTCATTTTACAGGTAAGGAAGTTAAGACTTAAAAGGATGTTATGTATATGACATGTTTGTGGTCATATAGCTAGTGAATTTGAGAGTCAAGATTTGAAACCAGATCTTCCTGAAGTAGTATAATACAGTGAAAACAAACTCTGGCTGTGAAATAAGAACTCAAGATTCATTTTAGCTGAATGCCTATGGCAAATCAGTTTAGTTCTCTGCATTTTACTTTTCCCACCTATAAAATGAGGGGATCAGATTGGATGACCTTTGAGTTCCTTTGTAGTTCTAAATGTATCCACCCCTATGCTATGTTGCTTCTCTGTTGATGTAATCTATGTGTTGCAACAAAGTGGCAACATTGGTTTTGTTGTATGGGCTTTAATATTGTAAAAGAGAAATTTGTCCTACTTGGTACACATCTTCATCAGACACTTATTGATAATAGTTCACATTCTTTTATAATGCTCAACAGATAATGACTCATTTTACAAAGACTCTTATTCGATCTTCACAATAAAGCTTTGAGGACATTATAATAGATATTGCTTTCTCCCCTTTGTAGTTGAGGAGGCCATTGTTGAGAAAGGTTATGAAAAGCCAAAGGTCACATGGCTAATTTGTGACAGAACAGGGATCCAGACTCAGTGGATGATTCTTTCTGCCATATTGCCTCTCCCTCATGTTTATATGATATTAAATTTCATTCACCAAATGGTACTACTGTATATCATCCCTATATAAATAAAAGGATCTCCCAAGAAGGTTTTAAAGTAGTGTTTCAGACTCCATTGATATTGGACTTTCACTAGAAAACTAAAAATATTGGCCTAAGATGAACTTCTAATCACCTTCTACTTATATGTGTATCTGTGTGTATGTGTGTGTGTGTGTGTGTGTGTGTGTGTGTGTGTGTGTATGTGTGTGTGTGTGTGTTTGGAGAAGAAAGAAGATCCAAAGATCTGGAGTTAGCAGTATTAAACAAGTGGTTTCATCCTCATGCGAATCTCTGAGTGTGTAAGCTCCTCCCACTAATGTAAATGGCAACTTATTGGTTACTTATACTCAATAAAAGGCTGCCTAGAACACTGAAAAATTATATGATTTGCCTTGGATGTGGCAGGAATTTAATCCAGGTCATCCTTACTTCAAGGACAGTCTTCTGTCTCCTAAGTCAAGCCATTTTTCTATAAAGCAAATAATAAAAAAAATTTCTGAACACAAACATTTTAATGTTAGAGTAATGGACACGTGCACTAAAATAAATGGTGAAGTGGGGAATATTTGTATATTCCATGCTATATATCTTTCTGGTACTCTCTCATTTCCACAACTGTTTTTCCTTGAACACCACACATTCCAGGAATGCTTTTTTCCCCCTAATTATCCCCAAAAGCCTCTCTTAGTATGATTTCTTTGCTGAGTTCTTGTCACTGGAGTACCCCGGTTTTTTCTCTGACCATGTTTTTTGCCTTTTGTTGTTTGATCTTATGCCAGTCAGGTAGCTTTGGTCATGATACAGAAAGAATAGTAGGTAATAACTTTCTGACAGTGTCCCCTAATGTTTGGGATTCACAAAAAACTGGTATTTGTCAGAACGCCAAGTTTGTTTTGCTTAAATTGTCCAAAAAAAAGAGAGAAGGTATCTTGAGATCATAAATCTAGAAAAGGACCTCAAAGACCATCTAGTTCAACCTTCTCACTTTGAAAAGAAGAAAACTGAAGCCCAAGTGAGAAAAATGATCAAGATCACAAAGGCAGTAAGTATCAGAGGTGAGATTTGAAATCAGGTCCCTAATTCCAGAGTCAGTGCCTTTCCTATTGTACCAGTATGACTGAGGAGTAATAGAAATGTAAAGAAGAAGAAAAATTAACCTTCAACAAAGTTCTAAATGGAAGAAGAGAAACTCCTGTTTGAACCCTTAGAATGTGAGAAATAAGAGGGTGGCAGAGAATTCAGCAGTAACTAAGCAAATCTCTATTACCCTCATCCCTTCTTTCTCCTTTTGAAAAGTGTTTTTAGTTTGTCAAACACAGTTTGTTTGCCTCTCCATAGCTTATCGAGGCCTCATGAGAAGAAATCGATCAGGGAACAGTTAGAGGGCAGATCGAAAAGGGAGAAGAGGAAAGTGTATGACTCAGATTCATCCCAGAGATTAAATACCAAAGCTCTGACTGTTCTATTTGACCTCAGTGTATCCAGCGTATCCAGCTCCTACTTTGAAAGCAAAAAAATTCTCAGTATGGATTGTTTGATATTGGGGTTTATCCAGGCTATCATAGGCAGTCGAAAATTGACCATCCCTATTTTTGGTACTTCATGTCAGTGTTCTTATGCTACTATGAATATAACCAAAAAGAATTAATTACACATATACTTGAGTCTAAACATAGTATAATGAATATGTGGGACTTGGATTCTGGGAGAACCATATCAATCAGAATCTCACTTCACATACTTAATAGCTGGGGTGCCCTGGACAAGTTACTTAAAATCTTTTAGCCCCAGTTTTCTCTCCTAGAGGGAATATCTTCTAGAAGGATAATACCTATAGTCCTTGTCTCATGAGACAACTTGGAGCATCAAATTCAATAATACATTTAAAGTGTTTTGCAAACTTTAAAGTACATGTAAGTGGAAGTGATGATGGTAATGGTGGTGATGATGATGATGGTGATAATGATGATGATGGTGATGATGATGATGATATTTGTCAGGAGTCTCCAACTTCTCCCTTCCCCAATATGAGACATGGATACATAAAACATAGTCAATGTGACAAGAGTAGTAATAACAATAATAATGATATTGATAATAAATGGTACTGACCAACAAGCAACCCTCTTCAGATGAGAGATTTTCTTGTAGATAATACATAAAAGGGAAAAAAATAGTGGGAAAAACTCTGGTTATAAAAGTAGAGATCAGGGGTTCAAATCCAGTCTTTGATGGTCATTAAATCGATAACCTTGAGCAAGTTACTTACCCTCAGTTTTCTTCTCTGTAAAACAAAGGGATTAGAGTACATGTCTTCTAAGCTCCCCCCCCTTTAAATCTATGACTTCATGAATTCCCAGACTGCTCTTCTCCCTTTGCCTTTCCAGGTTAGGTCCTACCCAGATTCTTGTCTTGCTGCCAAACAATCACTTTGCTCTCTAACCCAGCAGAATTATGGGGCCAGCCTCAAGATCAAAGGATCTAATACCAGCAATGTCAATTGCTCCCTGTGGCTTAAATATGAGAGCTGATTACAGTCCCATTAAGGAGAAATCTGGAACGTTTACTGGCACAGGTTCCCAGGTCCTTTCTGTCCTCTTATTTCTATCACACTGATTCTACTAACAATTTGTGTGTCCCTCTGTGTGTAAATAAAACTAGAATTTATTTTGAATTTGTTCTATTATTCACAAAAAATTCAACCCTCAGAAAAACACAGACAAAAAAACTAGTGTGTCTTGAGATTATAAGCTGCTGAAAGAGTGTGGACTGTTTTGCAGCATTCATTTATATTACAGGGGAGAACTGGTTTTTGTCAGTCTGACAGTGCACAGGAGATATCTTCTCAAATTATTTAAAAGAAGCCAACACCAATTGCTTCCAATAATTATGCAATAATTTGTCTCACTAACTCAGGACAATTAGCTTAATTTCAGCAACTCAAAGAAAGAATCGGTTCATGACAGAATGCTTATACTCAGGAAAGTAAAGAAAAATTTAAGGCACATTGTCTAATAGCTTTTTCCTTTATCACTGTGTTTCAAGAGACACTGATTGTGAAGGGCAGCCTCAGCTAACTCTTGGTTTTGGAGCAACCAGAATACTTTTATGAGCTATGACTACTATGTTAATTCATGTTCACTTTGTGCTTTATGTTTTGGGGGGGTGACTTTTCATACTTTCATTTGATTCGGAAGAGTGAGAAGTTTCCTAGGGCTATTTCTGAAGGACAGGGGTTGGGGTGGCTAGGTGGCACAGTGGATAGAGCACCAGCCCTTAATTCAAGAGTACCTGAGTTCAAATCTGACCTCAGACACTTAATAATTACCTAGCTGTGTGGCCTTGGGCAAGCCACTTAACCCCATTTGCCTTGCAAAAAAACCTAAAAAAAATGAAGGACAGGGGTTTTCAAGGTTGACTTTGTGGATAATATGTGACTTAAATGATAGCTAGGTGGGATAGGGGAAGTGGGGCATTTCAGTCTGATGGAACAGCACAAAGAAAATCATGAAGGAAGATTGAACCTAGTGTGGCTATGGAGGAGACTAGATTTCTTACAGTGAAGGAATAGTTTGGAAATTTGGAAAGAGATAATAAAGGAAAGATATAAGGTGTTAAATTTTCAATTAAGGAAGTTAGGACTCTATCCAGAGGACAATAGAGAATAAATCATATTATAATCATCCTCATCTTAATTTTATATAGAATTTTATAGTTCTAAATTGCTTCTTATTCACTTCCCATAATAACTCTATGAATTAAGAAATCCAAATATAAAATCTCTAACCTATAGATAATGTGTAGGGAAAGTTTTGTGTTGGGAAAGTTATTGCAGGAATACAGTAGAGAGGTGATGAGGCTTTTGAATTAGAATGGAAGCTGTTTGCTTAGAGAGGAGACAGATGCAAGTGATGTTGTGATGTTAAAAACAACAAGATTTGGAAATTAATTAGATATTTGGGATTATGGCGAATAAGGAGTTGAAGATAACATTGAATTTGGGTGACTGAAAAGATGTAGTGTCACCAACAATAATAGGGAGGTTTGGAAAAGGGTTAGTTTTGGGGAGGGAAGATAATTTAATGAAATCTGCACTCATCTGTGCTTATTCATTCTCTGTGACTCACTCTGTCTCAACCAAAATGAAGAGCATAAGACAGGATTCTAAGTGGTTGCTTGCCTAGAAAACAGAGAAATAAGGTGATCTAGCAGGGTGAGATAAGTATCTGCAGAAGAAAGAATTTTCTAATGGCATCTTCATAGCTATTGCTCGGAACTGAGTGAAGTGAGTAGAGTGAACATGTGAAGTGAACCAGGAGAACATTGTACACAATAAGAGCAACACTGTGTGATGATCAACTATGATAGACTTAGTTTTCTCAAAAATCCAGTGATCAAAGACAATTCCAAAAAAATTATGATGGAAAATGCCATACATCTCCAGAGAAAGAATTATGGAGTCTGAATGCAGATCAAAGTACACTATTTTCACTTTTTAATTTTTTTCTTTCTTGTGGTTTTTCCCTTTGGCTCCAATTTTTCCTTCACAACATGAATAATATGGAAAAATGTACAACATGATTTTGCTTGTATAACTTATATCAGATTACTTGATATCTTAGCACAGGGGGAAGGAAGAGTGGGAGGGAAAAATTTTACAAAAATAAATGTTGAAAACTATCCTTGGGGTGGCTAGGTGGTACAGTGGATAAAGCACCTGCCCTGGAGTCAGGAGTACCTGGGTTCAAATCCGGTCTCAGACACTTAATAATTACCTAGCTGTGTGGCTTTGGGCAAGCCACTTAACCCCATTTGCCTTGCAAAAACCTAAAAAGAAAAAACAACTATCCTTACATATAATTGGAAAAAGTTTTAATAAAAAAATAAAGTGTTGTATTATATTTATGGAAATTGTTCTTCTAGTTCTGCCTGACTTCATTTTATATCAGTTCATATAAATATTTCTGAAATTATACCTCTCATAATTTTTTCAACATAGTAGAGTTTCATTATATTTATGTAGCATAATTTGTTCAGCTGTTCTCTGATTGATGGATTCCCCATTAGATTCCAGTTCTTTGCCACTTCAAGAAGAGTAATCATTAATAAATTTGTATATATTGGTACTTTTCCTCTTCTTTTATTTCCTTGAGTATAGGTGTAGTAGTAGTAGTAGTAGTAGTAGTAGTAGTAGTAGTAGTAGTAGTAGTAGTAGTAGTAGTAGTAGTAGTAGTAGTAGTACTGGGTCAAAGATCATGCACAATTTTAGTAACTTTGTGGACATAGTTACAAATTGTTTTCCAAAATGCTTGGGAAGAGTCACAGCTCTAGTATTAGTGCATTAATGTGCCTATTTTCCAAAAGTTGCCTCCAATGTTTCTCAATGTCCTTCTTTTTGTCAACTTTACCACTTTTCTTCTGCCAATTTGACTTCTCCACATCTAACATCCTCACAGATACCTCTAAATACTGAAATATGAACACATCATGTCCATCACAACATGGCAGGCATTTTTTAGTCCTCAATACTTTGCAGTAATTAAATCCTCGAGAGGCTCAGGACCTCTAGGCCCAGGTCCAAACTTTGTCTAATCACTGAGGTGATACATGCTTAATAAGGTTCCTTTTTTCTCTCTCGAGAAATATTAGTGTGATATTCAGGTTCAAAACATTGTAATCTTGTCGATAAACTATTCCCTAATGAATAAACCAGAGCCCTTCCTTTGCCACCCTATTATTTTAAAATGATAGTTGAGCAGCTGAATTATAACTGAATTATTATTTACATTTACAGGGAAAGTGTGGGTCCCCAAGCAAAAGCCAATTGATCCTGTTCTGGAAAGTGTGACACTAGAACCAGAATTAGAGGAGGCTCTGGCCAATGCATCTGATGCAGAACTGTGTGACATTGCAGGTAAGAAGCATTTTTAAAAATCCTTGTTCCTGCTTATATTTACTAGATTGCTAAAAGCTTTAAAAAGTTTTCCTTTTAATTTAAGATAGATTATATTCTGGAAATTAGGAAGTTTGAAGTTTGCTGTGGAAGTCATATCATTTTTGCATCATTAAGTTTTACTTAGAAAAAGAACCACTGTTTCATTTTCATAAAGAATTACTCAGCATAAATCTGTTTAGGCAGAACTAACCCCATTAGCCTCACAAATATCTAAAAGACATTATTTTATTGAAAGCTCCTTGAAGACAGGGCTATCTTTTGCCTCTCTGTATCCCCAACACTTAGAGGTCAACTGGGTGGTGCATTAGATAGAGTGCTGGACCTGGATTCCTCTTCCTGAGTTCAAATCTGGCATCAGATTACTTACTAGCTGTGTGACTCTGGGCAGGTCACTTAACCCTGTTTGCCTTAGTTTCTTCATCTGTAAAATGGGCTGGAGAAGGAAATAGCAAACCATTGCATTATCTTTGTCAAGAAAATCGCAAATGGGGTCACAAAGAATCATATATGATTAACTGACACAACAACAGAACCAGAAGAACCTACTACCATACTACTTACAATGCGTAGCAGAGCCAGACTTAAAACTCAGGGACTCTGCAAACAAGCATGTTTTTTACTGCGATTCATTCCCTACTACTGATAGAGAGTCTCAGTATCTTAGAATGCAATTCCAGGTACTTGGTTGGCAGGGACTACCATTGAATACATTCTATCTTTCAGTTTATATTCTCTAAGTTTGTTTTTGAATTTTCAGAAAATGAATTATTTTCCATTTTAACAATTCTGTAAGTTTAAAATGATACGAAATAAATATGATTAGCTCTAGAAATATTTATATAATGACTCAAAGCACATTTTATGAACATCAAATATTTCTTATATTGGAACTAATTTTTATATATCTATATGGCAAGCAATTGAAATGTGGTAGATTGGGGCAATTAGGTGGTACAATAGATAGAACACTGGCTCTGGAGTCAGGAGGACCTGAGTTCAAATGTGGTCTCAGATACTTATTACCTGTGTGATCTTGGGCAAGTCACTTAATCCCATTGCCTTAATAAATAACAAACATTCTTTTAAATGAGATGTAGTTGATAGAAAGCTAAGATCGGAGTGGGGGAATCTCCCACACAACTCTAATAGATTATAAATAGCAAAGTAGGTGTACCAGTAAAATCATCTATCTGTGAAATAAAAATTTTTTATGAAGGAATTCCATAGGATCCAGTTGCATTTCCAGGGCTAATACATCACAATGCACAATCTGTGCCTGGTATCTATTACTTCACTTTAGGATTCAGACAATCTGACTAGTCCTGACCTTGAAATTTCATGTGAACCCCATAGTTAAGTCCCTCCCAATATTCCAAACTACCACCAGTAGAATTTCCTCAGACACTAGAGATTCAGCCAATCATCTTGCTTTTAAACCATAAGCCACAAATATATTTTTTGTTGATTTTGGCCAGGGATTCTGTTTACCAAGGAAGAATAAGTTTAAAATAGATGCAATAGAGGACTATCATTAAGTGCTTAAATTTGACCAGCATTAAATTTCCTGCTCTTGTTAGCCTCAGATGAATCTTCCTGACTATAGTCCTGGTGCTCTATTCGCTTCACCACCTAATTATCTCAGCTTCTGTTCTGTGGGTTTATGTATATATATATATATATATATATATATATATATATATATATATATATATATATATGTACATAAATAAATATGTGTGTGTTTGTATATATATGTATGAATATACACAAGTATATATGTGTGTATAATATGTATACATACACACATATATTTGAATGTCCCAAATGTAGAATGCCTTTTTTCTCCCAAGATGCTTTTTATATCCTTTTGCTTGAACTTTCTTCCAGTGTGCTTAACTTAAACTATTGGTAGGATTATGAGTGCCCCATTCACTCACTTCAACCAATTGGCAAGATATAATGATACTTCAATGACTTTGTTTATATTCATATGATAACATCACCATACTATAAATTCATCATGATATACTTCCCCCTCTCTGGAGTTATCATCCAGTCATATTCACTGAATATAAAATGTTACCTGGTAATTGCTATAAAAAGTAGCCAAGCTCTGAAGAACTTCAATGTATCTCTTTTCTTAAGAACTATTAAGAAAACATTTGTTTCCACCCTAAGAAAGGTTAGGAATATAGATATGAAACATGTTATATATTTAATTGTGTTTCTTTTGACCACTTTTGATTGTTTTTTGTTTGGTTTTTGGAGGGAGTTATGGTTAAAAGGAAATAAATGTGGTATAAATACATAAGCTAAAAATAAAACAACAAAATAAACCCTAAATCATTAGGAGGTGATTTGCATGAAGTTTCAAGGGATACAGTAGAAGTTGAAATGAATTTTCTCATTCTAATTCATCTCAATCAAGCCAAGTTCACTGAATACCCCAAAACATAAGCACTGAATAGCAGACATAGCCTCTCTAATTGTGGAATTGCCTCAAAACTATCCTAGACGTCAAGGCAAATTTTGAGTCATAATCTGTTCATAATAATTCACAAGCCCTCACCAATATCATTTGTGGGTCAGATGATGTCATTAGATCATGAGCTGCTTTCTTCATTATTGCACTTTCCTGAGGTTCATCAATCAATCAATAAACATTTATTGATCTTCTACTATGTGCCAGACAATATGCTGAGTACTATAGATACAAAAAAGAGGCAAAAGTTGATCTGTGTCCTCAAGGAACTTATAGACATTGAACAGGGACTGAGAGTATGTCTTACTTTCTTGAAAATGCTTGGCTTCAGGGGCGGTTAAGTGGCGCAGTGGTTAAAGCACTGGCCCTGGAGTCAGGAGTACCTGGGTTCAAATCCGGTATCAGACACTTAATAATTACCTAGCTGTGTGGCCTTTGGCAAGCCACTTAACCCCATTTGCCTTGCCAAAAAAAAAAAAAAAGAAAATACCGAATAAAAGTTTAGGGGCAGCTAGGTGGCCTAGTGGATAAAGCACTGGCCCTGGAGCCAGGAGTACCTGGGTTCAAATCTGGTCTCAGACACTTAATAATTACCTAGCTATGTGGCCTTGGGCAAGCCACTCAAACCCACTTGCCTTGCAAAAACCTTTAAAAAAAAAGTGCTTGGCTTCACTTTAGTTGGTATAACTAATTTCAGTGTTACACTGTGTTAATAAAAACTAATTGTGATTTTGTCATTTTTGTATAAACTATTAAATAATTGGGTCTTTTCTAGTGTCTTATCTTTATGTATAAATGTAACTCTGTGTGTATCTATTTAATCTTGGAACTATGCACATTTTTACTACACATTAGAGCATTTATTGAACCAGTGTTAAAGAAAATAGCATCCTTCTTTATAAAATGCTGCTTAATTACTTGTTGGTGTTGCAGAATTATTTTCTCAATTTAGTTCCATGTGTGGACTTTTTCTATAACTAAGGTGTTTCACCCTTTAGAAACAAATCTGAATTTTTATAATTTTTGTACTCTCTCATTAAATGCTATCAGGCATTATGTCTACTTTGCTTAATATTTCACTTGTTATCCATATAGGGAAAACCAGAGAATAAGTATTAATCAGTCATTCTGCCATTATCTACCAAGCTCCATCTATGTTTGAAGCTGTGTTGAGTTGGTCTGTCTCCTTCTAGGATGACCTTCTGTTCCAATAGTTTACGATCTAATTGAGGAGACCAAATTAAAAAATATAAAATGATTACAGAAAAATTCAGGGCTTTACATGTGGCATTGAATATAAATACATTAGGAACAAAGAGATGGAGATGATGGTGGAAGGGAGGATGAAAGAACAAAGAGAAAGGGGAGGGAAGGAGAGAGAGAAGAGAGAAAAAAGAAAGAGTATAAGCAATTAGGGCTGGAGAACAAATTAGAGAAATCTTGAGGAAGGAAGATGGGAGTAGTTTTGAAGGTTGGATGACATTTTGTTGGTTAATGGAAGGAGTTATTTGGGAAGTGGGTGGTTGCTTGAATAAAGGCACAGAAACGAGAATCACAGAATCTCAGTCTTGGAAGGGACCCCAAAACCACACTTGATTAAGAACATCATTTACATTATCACCGAAAAAGAGTCATCAGCTTTTGCTTGAACCCCTCCACTGAAGGGGCCTGACCTGAGGCAGCCCATTCCACTTCTGGCCAGGGCCATGTCTGACCAACAAGTCTCTCTTCTCCAAAGCTAACACTTTATTTCACCAGTGAGCAAATGGTATGACCTCAAGGTCCTTCAGCAGCTTATGTCCTTCTCTGTATGTTTTTAGCTTAGCACAGTCCTTCCTAAAATGTAATGTGCAGATTGAACTTAATACTCCAGATGGGATTTCACCAGGGCAAAGGATAGCAAGTCTATGACCTCTCTAATCCTGGACAATGTGTCTCTCTTAACACAGCCTAAATTGCAATAGCTTCTTTTACTGTTAACTCAGGGCAGCTAAGAAGCACAGTGGATAGAGCACCAGGAAATCAGGAAAATATGAGTTCAAATTCAGCCTCAGAAACTTACCAGCAGAGTGACCCTTGGCAAGTCACTTAACCTTTATTGGCTCAGTTTCCTCATTTGTAAAATGGATTGGAGAAAAACAGAGTAAACCACTCCTGTATCCAAGCTCTAATCCACTTCAACTCCTACTTACTCTAATGCAAGTTACATTTATCATCCCTAAAGATTTAACACTGTACCAGTTTCTTAATGCCTCACCATCTACATGTGATGGAAAAAGCATTACACTTAGAGTAAGGAGTGACTTGGGTTCTGATCCTGACTCTCTGACATACTTGTTTTGTAACCATGCAAGTTTTTTAACCTCTTGGAAACTTAATTTCCTCATTTGTAAAATGAGGATAAAAATGATGGTGTAATTGTCAGACAAGGTTTTTTGAGAGTGTCAAATGAGCCAATGTATGTAAAGGACTTGGCAAATAAAAGGCACTCTATAAATATCATTTGTTATTATCATTCTTTAAAGTGAAAGTCAAATAAAAAATGAGACTAAATACAGGGAGCCTGGTTTAGACAGACTGGCAGAGGAGAGGTGTATATTCGACAAGTATAGTTGGGTTCCTCCCCTCTCCACAGTTCGCAGCCATTATTCACAGCCACTGGGTTGACAGCTGGAAAACATAGGGTTGTGTCTTATCATCCTGAGTTCTAAGTAGAACTAGGAACAGAGAAAAACTATGTCAAAACAAAAACAGAGAAAAGAACAAGATGTTCTTTTTCAGAGCTCAAAAATAGCTCTTTTTGAGTTTTAGATGAAGACTTGGTGTTTTGTTTTAAATCTAGTGGGCATGGTTCACCAGGGCTAATTTATTCTGGTCATTAGCTACAAAAAATGAAGCAAAATTGTAGAGAAGATTTCTTGGAGTTCTGTGAAGTGTTGTTGTTTAAACAAAAGTCATCTATCCTCATTCCCAACTTCCTGAAATGTATATAATAGACAAAGAAAATTTATCTGTGGTATAGTGCCCCAGGCACAATTATTATTCTTTATTAGGAGCTAAAAGGGGTCTTCTAGTTTCAGTCTTTCCCCTGCTTTATCCCCTGTTTTGCTGAAAAGAAAACTGTGCTAAAGGAGTTTAGTTGACTTATCCAAGATCACAAAGATAATTTACAAGGAAGCCTGCAGTAAAATTTAGGACTACTGATTCCCAGGACAATGTTCTTTCTACCATGTAGTCATTTTTGCAAGGTGATTAAGCTAATCAGTATAAGTGCTTGCTATTTTTTCCCCAAATATAGTTCTCTGCATAATGGAGTGATTTGATATGCAGACATTCTTGTTACACTGGGTTCTTTTACCTCCTGGCATCTGTATCATCACCTCAACTATAGTCCTAGTCAATTGGCTTATCTTGACTCCTTCAAAGGTCAGGCCAGCAAGCCATTACACCTACTTTTGTTGCTATTGTTTAGTCCTTTCAGTCATGCCTAACTCTGCATGACTCCATTTGGAGTTTTCTTGGCAAAGATTCTAGAGTGGTTTGCCATTTTCATCTCCAGCTCATTTTACAACTGAAGAAACTGAGGTGGTCAGAAGTTAACTGACTTTCCCAGGGTCACACAAGTTAATAAGTATCTGAGAAGGTATTTGAACTTGATTCTTTCTGACTCCAGGCCTAGAGCTCTCATCTATTCTCTAAACAAAATTTTTAGAAGCTTCATGTAGTTTTGAGAAGAAGAATAATAGTTGGCCCCAGTCAGTTGTAGCGGTTACAATTTGATAGAACTCTCACTTGGTTATTTTTCTTTTTTCCTCTGATTTTCTGTCCTATAGCTATTCTTGGCATGCATACTCTGATGAGCAACCAGCAGTACTATGAGGCTCTTGGAAGTAGTTCCATTGTAAATAAGGAAGGCCTAAATAGTAAGTATGATTTAGAAATTTTAGACCTATGAAATCTTTTTAAAATTGTTTCATAACTTGTTACTGATATCTTCATGAATACTTTTTGCATTTAATTTTTATTTTTTCTCAATTATATGTAAGTAAAAATTCATTAATATTTTTAATGTGATTTCCATCCCTGAGAAAACAAGGAAAATCAAGGTGCTTTTAAACCCTATATATGAAAGTATGTGGCATATAAAGAAACCAAAGATTGAACAGTGATAGTTCTTTGTCCTAGGTTCATGAGTAGGCTTGGGTCTATTACTTCTTGATCTAACATAAGAATATGGAAGTGACAAAATAATGGGGCATGATTTAGAAAGTGTGGGAAGAAATCCACCTTTTCTTGGTGTTTCCCTGTAACGATGGAAGAAAATTTTGACTATTACTATGTCTCATCATTTATGTGATTCCAGAGGTCTAATATGGAACTAAATGGTCAGACTTATACATCTTTCCCTAGCTGTTTACATCAGTCTTGAGGTTGATGTTCAGTTACCCATATTTAGGAATAAAATACAAAAAAGAAGCAGCAGCTAAGGCTTCTGAAATGAAGTTTTAGTCTTGCCTAGACAGGCGTCTGCCTTGACTACCATGTATTCATGTTTGCATAGTTGCTGAGGAGAGGAAAGGTAAGCTGAACTTCCCACCTTCAAAATGATGATTTATAGTTTTCATATCTGGAGGGCTGAAAAAAAGCAAATTGGGAGTGGGATCATAAATCCTATCTTCAACTAGAAATTGTTTCTGATTCTCCCCTGCCCCATCACCCCACAATTGAGTGTCTTCCCTCTGTATATATTTTGTATGTATATCATGTTGTCTTCTCCATTAGAACTCCATAAGGAGTTCCTTAAGGACGGGGTGTTTTTGTCTTATCCCAATGCTTAGCATAATGCTCAACATAGTAAACACTTAATAAATGACTTTTTAAAGGTTCACTGAGGCATCAACTTTTTTTTTTGCTTAGCAGATAAAGAAATTACAATATCTTCCCTGAAAAGCCCAAGCTCTGAACTTGCACACGAGGTCAAGATGAAAGCAGGCAGGGCAGTTCTGTGCATCCTCTGTTAAATTTTTGGTTCACAGTGTATCAGTGTGTTTAGGAAAATGTTACTGCTCAGAACTTTGAAGCAACAATTCAAACCAAAAAGACAAAATAAAACAATATTTTTAAAAAGTATGGATCAAAGAATAGATTATAGGAATAAGAAATAATTTTAGTAAAGGAAATGACAACAATGCAGAAACACACCAGAATGATAATAAAAGGAAAATCTGCATCTCTAAACATTTTCATTGACAAAAGAGAATAAGAATGGATCAACTGAGCTTGAAACTAAAAGAGAACAACAATAAAAAAAAATGCAACCAAAAAAATATAAATTCTGAAAATCACAGAATTGATGGGCTTCAAGCCTTTGGGTGCTCTTAGTGGGGACTCTACACAGCATTAAGAAACTAACCCAAACTCTGATCAATGGACCTGAAACCTGAAGGCACTCTGAATGGGCACAGTCTAGGAAGGTTGGAAATCAGAATAGGACCTGATAATTAAAACCTGAAACCAGTAATATTTTGACACCTATTTCCTGGAAAAGAAATAAGGAACAAGATTGATTAGATAGCAGAATCTAACAGTATGTCATTTACAAGAAGCACTTGAAGTATAAAATAGTATTGAAGAAGAGAAAACTTAGGTTATGGGCTAGTCTTGGGTTTGAAAATGTGTGGATGAATTCATGAAAGACCAGTTCTTGACTCAGAAGTATTTAGGGACAAAAAGGTTTATTATATATTACTATAAGAAGCATTAAGAGGGAAAGCACCATAAAGAAGAGAAATAAGGGACAGTTGCTATATACTTACAACTGGGCTGATAACAGCAGCATCCATCAAGAGTAAAAGCAGGGAGCAATGCATGGTGTACATGCTAGGAAAGGGGTATGGAAGTAAATCGACTTAGGGGAAGGGGTTGAGGTAATTCTCACCATCTCCTTAGGGTGAGTTTGGGGAAGGTACCATGTACTCACTCTCTTTTGGTGGGTGAGTTTGAAAAAGGAACTGAAATATTTACATATAAATACCTCTCTTCCATGGAATAGCCCTTGGGGAGAATTTCCAGGTGGTCCATAATTGGAACTATTTATTTAGATAACATTGGAATGGAAATCAGATGCTTATCGAATATGCAAAACCAATATGGAAGGAAATAATATTTGACATAACATTTTTCTCTAATATTTCCTCTAGTTCAGTATGTCATCAATAAGAAACACACTTAAAGTTTGAAGAGTCACACAGAGTTAAAATAAGGGGCTAGAGCAGAATTTATTATGAGTCAGGACATTTTTAAAAAGTAGAAGTGGAAATTATCTTAGAAAGCAACATTAAAGATATATATATATATATACATATATATATATGTAGTTAAAAGAGACTAACAAATAGCATGTTTAAAATCACAAAAGAAAATTAAATATATCTATACTTAATATGTACGTGACCCAGAGAAGCTATTACTAGTCATCAAAGAAAGTAAGAGCCCAGGAAATGTAAAAAGCAGAAATTTTTTGTAGTAGCAAAGAATTGGAAACAATGAGGAAACTATCAATTGAGGCACGGCTAAATAAGATATGGTATGGTAATAACAATAATACTAATAATATCTAATATTTATATAGAGCTTTGTAAATGTTATTTTATCTTATCCACAAAAATCCTATTAGGTAGATGTTTTCATTATTGTTATTTTATAGATGAAGAAAGTGAAGCAGGTAGAGATTAAGGGATTTGCCAACAGTCAAATAAGTGGGTTAGTTCAAATTTAAATTGAAGTCTTCCTGTTTCCAGATCAACTGTTTGATCTACTGGTCCATCTAGCTGATATATTGATGTGATAGAGTATTAATACCTAGTAAGAAATGAATATGAGGGGGCAGCTAGGTGGTGCAGTAGGTAGAGCACTGGCCCTGGAGTCAGGAGTACCTGAGTTCAAAATTGGTCTCACACACTTAATAATTACCTAGCTGTGTGGCCTTTGGCAAGCCACTTTACCCCGTTGCCTTGCAAAAAAAAAAAAAAAACTAAAAAAAATGAATATGAAGGTTCAAAGAAATATCGGGAGATTTGTATGACTATATGTAGACTGAACTGAGCAGAACCAGAAAAACAATTTACATCATGAATGGAAAAATGTAAAGAAAACAACTTTAAAAGACTTCAGTTCTGTGATCAGTGAAGCAACCAATCAGATCTTCAAAAGACTTAAGAAACATGTTTACCTTTTTGGCAGAGATATTGTACACTAAAGGAGCAAAAAGAGATATAATAAGATATCACCAATGAGTTGATTTATTTTATTTAACTATAGTTATTAGCTACAAGATTCATTTGGGAAGGGAGTGGGAATGATATAAAAAATAAAAAATAAAAACATCAGTGACACATTTTAAAATATATTGACATTTTAAAATACATAAATGATAACAAAAGGGCAGTTCCTCAAAGAGAAGAATAGCCAAGGAAGTCAACTGTGTTCATCACATGTTAAACTTAAAATACACTTAAAACACTACCTAACAAAAGTCCATAGTTTCATACACTATTTTCTTCTATGATTGTTAAAACATTCAAGTTTGCTGATGCTTGGTCTGTTTACAATTAAAAAAAAATTTTTTTAAATAGTAACCCCTTAAAATAAAAACTTTCCCCCCTTTTCTTCCAAATGACATTTCCCTTTTTGTTGGATACAATAGGTGTTATTAAGCCAACACAATATAAACCAGTTCCTGATGAAGAACCAAATTCAACAGATATAGAGGAAACCCTGGAACGAATAAAGAATAATGATCCTAAACTTGAAGAAGTCAACCTCAATAATATCCGGGTATTTATTTTTCCTTTTAATTTCAGGCGGGAGCTGGGGAAAAGACGATATTTAAATATATGCCTTCCTGAAGGAAATGGCCAAGATATAATAGAACACAATAGTAAGGGCTTATTTCAACAGTCTATACATTCAATCTTAGGTAGATCTTTTTGTTTGTTTGTTTGCTTAATCAGCCTTCAGTTTATTTAAGGCTTTATGCCATTAAACTCAGCATGACTAAACAGAGGCTCTGCTATGGATTATCAGGTGCAGTTGCATTCCACTGATAAAACTGACTTTTGAGCTGGAACCCCTCCATATTATTTAAAGTACAGAAGATATGAGATAAAAAACCAAGGGCTTAGATAGCACTTTGTTGCATTAGGAATTTTAAATGGTGACTAGCCATTAAAAACAGTGCCAATTAATTTAATTAATCCATTATGTAAATTCATTTTATCAACTATTTGTTGCTTAAGGTTATCCACTGCTTATCTGATCTAGGCCTTCATGACTAAATTAGGTCTCAATATACCTTATCATGCAAATTCTAGTATAATAAAACTGATGCATATATTACAAAGATGCTGAGAGGAGCATTCAGAGCAAGATATCACCATTTTATTCTGGTGCTCCTATTTATGGGAGGAGATGGATAAGAATTACACAGGCTGGGCAGGCATGAATGGGTTGGGTTCTACCTCAATAGAGAGACTACTCCAAAATCATTGAGATTATAGATCTGTCCATTAGTGATGATGGCGAAATTGGGGGTTGCCATCAGAGAAAGTGTCCAAAGATCAGGATTTGTTTAAGTGAAAAACTCACAGCTGACTCTGGACTTGTAAAATCTCAGTCTATATTCATAGGCCTGCAAAGTTCCCATATATTACAGACAACAAACAATTCACAGATTAAACTCATCTAGAAAGAGAGCTAAAGACAGACTGAATAACAAAGGTCAAGGCAAGAATGTTTGAGGGAAGAAGAAAAGAATAGGAAAACAGCCGCGAGTAATAACTAGGTTTTGACCTGCAGGGGTCTAGCCTGGAGCAGGGTCCATATTGGTAATTACAAGTCTTGAAAGAAGTAGTCTCAATGAGAGAGAGAGAGAGAGAGAGAGAGAGAGAGAGAGAGAGAGAGAGAGCTTGAGAGAGAGAGAGAAAGAGAGAAGCCTAGGTCCAGGGAAGAAACTTAGAGGAAAGAAGGGAGAAGGAAATGGCAAGAGTCCAGAAGAAAAGCTTAGAACAACATAGATCTGGACACATGGAACTGGGGCCATATTGTTCCAGTAGCACAGGCCAAAAGCACATGGTGCCAAATTAGAGAGAGAGAAAGGGGGTTCTACCAGGAATCCAGAGAAGAAACTTTCACCCTGGTGGATCTTTGCTTAAATGCATTTCCATAGTGGGTGGGACAAGGGAGTAGTTTTAGCATCTGACTCCAAGGTATTCTCCAATGGGAAATGCCACAGGGGTAGCCCCCAAGGAGTGGTTAAGACAGTACATAGAGCATGCATAGTGTTCTACATACTAGTCTTTCCTGACCTTCAAGATAAGAGTGGCAATAGATTACATCAATTTCCATGGGTCCTGCTTCAAAATATTGGAACTTGAGTTTAATTCTACATTGCCCTTTTTTTTCCCTCCTTCATGAGTCTCAAATTTTCAGTTTTTCATAGAAAATTGATATTAGGAAGGGAACCCTAGAGCTTGGTAAACCCACGCAGAGATGTAGTTCTGCTCCTGTCTGCCTTGCTGACTTGACCCCTCTCCAAGCTGATGGAACTTATTTTTGGGCTAGTACCGAAATTTCTCTTTTCTTCTTTCTTTTCTTTTCTCTTTTTATGTGATCACTAAAAATGGTAAACAACTAGATTGGAAATGTCAGACTCTATAAGGGTCTGAATTCTCCTTTGACCACTAAACCTGGGCCCCTAGTGAAAAAATTAGAATTGTATTCTAAGGCAAGAGAGCTTTAAAAAATTTTAGTCCTGCCCATTGTCCTTGAATTGTCAGTACTGTAAGCAGATAGGTGCCATGGACATATGTACAAAGAAAAATGATTGGGCAGTGGTTGAACCAGTGCTTAGATTGGGCCTAGAGTCAGGAAGACCTGAGTTCAAATCAGAACCTCAGAAAACTTATCAGCTCTGTGACCCTAGGCAAGTCACTTGACTGCCATTTTTCTCAGTTTCTTTATCAGTAAATTGAGAGTAATAATAGCACTTAACCTTCCAGGACTGTTGTGATGATTAAAAGAGATATTTATAAAGAGTGCATAATACATTGTCTGGCACCTAGTAAGCCCTATATAAATGTTTGTTGTTGTTGTTGAGTTCTTTCAGTCATATCTGACTCTGTGATCCCTCGTGGGTATTTCTTGGCAAAGATACTGGAATAATTTTCCATTTCCTTCTCCAGCTCATTTAATAGATGATAATGAAAACTGAGGCAAATAGGTGAAATGACTTGCCCAGGGTCACATAGCTAGAAGGTGTCTGAGGCCAGATTTGAAACTCAGTTACTCCAGATCTGGTACTCTATCCACTAAGCCACTTAGCTGTATATAAATGTTAACTATTAGCTATTGCCAGATCAATTAATCAATCTATAAGCATCCTTCAGGATCCACTCTATGTCAAGCATTGTACCAGGTGTTAGGGATATAAATACAATGAATAAAATTGCCTCTGTTTACAAGAAATTTCCTTTCTAAAGAGAAAAGCAGCATACATATAAATAAATGAAAAAATAAATATAAATTGAATAATTGTGAATCCCACATTTCACTTTCCAGTTAATTAATGTACTCATGCTGATGAAATAAGGGCATTAATAGGCCAATTAAGGAGAGATTTTGAAACCTGTTGTTATTAATTATGCACTCTTTCCCCTTGGTTTTTAAATTCCCTTTAGTTCCAGGTATTTGAGAGACTCTGTTTGTGGGCAGGATGGATATTCAGAGGATAGAAACTCTGGAAGACTTCAAATCTGGCTTGAAAGTACTTACTAGCTATGTGCTCATGGGCACATCACTTAACCTCATTTGCCTCAGTTTCCTCATTTGTAAAATGAGCTGGAGAAGGAAATGACAAGCCACTCCAAAATCTTTGCTGAGAAAACCCCAAATGAAGTCCATGAAGAGTTGGATACAGCTGCAAAGACTAAATAATGACAATTTTTTTTTCCCAAAAGGTTCTGATCAAATTTCACTCTTTGGTAAGATTGCTATCCTGTTGAAAGGAAGGTCTTATTTATTTGAAAGGAAGAGAATGGTGGGGTGTGGGGGAGGGGGTATTTCATAGTTCTCGAGTATCCAAATGTGCTGATTGAGTACTCTCCAGTGCTCTTTAACTGCTCCTGCTCTATTCAAGTTTTCATTATATTCATTGGTTCCCCCCCCCCCACAGAACATTCCCATACCAACTCTAAAGGCATATGCAGAAGCACTGAAAGAAAATACATATGTGAAGAAATTCAGCATTTGTAGGAACAAGAAGTAATGATCCCGTTGCATATGTAAGTACCATTAGGCCTGTTAATTAATGAACAGAAATGCTTGGGGGGTCATTCATTGCCTGGGATCAGTTTTTAATGTTCCTTTACCAGATCTTAATTCACTTCAAGATGCTGATAAAGGGATGGAAGTAATGCTGGGGAGCAGGAAGGAAGCTTTTTATTCCAATTTCAATTTGTGTTGATGGTATATATTGACTGCAGGCTTAGGAGATGAAGATAGGACTGATGTTTTGTAATATTTGGGGGGGCATAATCAATAACTAATTAATCTCTTGTGGCAGTTAAATGGTACAGTGGATAGAATACTAGAACTGGGAGTCAGGAAGAACTGAGTTCAAATCTGACCTCTACATATTTAACCATGGGACCCTGCATAAGCCACTTCATCTCTGCCTATCTCATTTTGCTCATCTATTAAAATGAGTATCATAATATCACCTCTGTTTCAGGGCAGGTGCACAGATCAAATGAGATAATATTAGAAAATTGTAATGTGCTATATAAAATACTCACTAGCATGAGATTCAATTGGAATATTAATATAATAATCTACCCTCAAATAATTATGAGACATAGACCACAGCAATTACTGTATCCAAGGTTGATGTATTAGAATTATAAAAGTAATTGGCACAGAACCCCTACTTTGGTTGGAGGTCTTTTAACATAGTTTGTAGGATCTCTTGTTAAGGAAAGGTATTCTTGTTTTTGGTTTGGGTTGGACTAGATGTTCCTATGGACCTTTTTCCAGATCTGACATCCAGTGACACTGCTAATTTCTCAGATAATTGAAGGAAAAAGTAGATTTGGGGCTGGTGAGTCCTCCAAAAAGGATGACCAATCCTGTTTTGTTTTCTTTTTTTTTTCCTTTTGCAAGGAAACGGGGTTAAGTGGCTTGCCCAAGGTCACACAGTTAGGTAATTATTAAGTGTCTGAGGTCGGATTTGAACTCAGGTACTCCTAACTCCCAAGTCCAGCACTCTATCCACTGTGCCACCTAGCTGCCCCCTTATGCTTGGTTTTCAAAATGAGCATCAATTCTGCACCACAGTCCAAACTAGGGATTTGTTTGTGTTCCACAAAACATACCAGTTTGGGGGAAACCTGCCATTTCAATCAATGAGAAATCATTGATCTGGACTTGTGGGTCTTTTCTGAAAGTTATATTTTCTGCCAAAAAAAATTCTTATCCAGTGAAACTTTCCAGTAGACTTTTACTAATTATTTCATTTCCCTAGAGTCTACTGATTATCATCTCAGTGACCCCTCTGTGGGATGCTCTGACTGTGTCCCTCTCTTTTTATTAATCCTGGTCAGCAGCAGCTTTGCTTTCTCCCCTGGTTTCTCATCCAGTAGAAAATATCTGGGTGGATGGGTGACATATGTTTCCCACTCGTATTTCTTCCCCATAAAAATAAAACCAGTCAAGCAGTTGAAAAATATTTATTAAACACTTGATATGTGCTAAGAGCTAAGGCTAGAAAGAAAAACAAAGAAACAAGCACATGTTTTTCCTTCTCCCCAATACTCAAAATAGGAAAATTTCTCTGTGAAATCCATCTCCTCTGTAATGTGGAAGGGACAGAGGTTAGGAGAAATCAGACTTCATGTAGGCGGTTTTTAGACCTCTATACCTTAGCATGTTTATGCAATTTTACCAAATATGTTTGAATTGTTTCCAATTTTTAGGATGATTGAGAAAAGTTTTCAGATCTTCACTAAGGTAATTGATGTGGCTTAGTGTGCAATATTTCTCTTTTCTGATTGAAGGCACTGGCTGAAATGCTGAAAGTTAATGGTGTATTGAAGAGCCCTCAATGTGGAATCAAACTTCATTTCTGGATCTGGTATCCTGTCCCTGGTAGAAGCCCTTCAGCATAATACTTCATTGATGGAATTGAAAATTGATAACCAGGTAAGATGAATTATCTCCTCCTCCCCCTGTGTTTTACAAATGAGGAAACTGAGGTCCAGGAATTAAATGACTTTCCACAATTATATAACTAGATAATTGCTTATGTTGAATGGATTATCTGTATAGTTTTTTTAATATTAAGAAAATGTTATTTGTGTTTAATCTGATGTTAATCTGAGGGCTTCCTCTGCAGTATGGGCACTAATCAGTGCAAATTCCCTTTCAGTTGTTCAATGTAATTTCAATGCTAAATGTAAATTTGCCAAGATGAGAACAGCCTCAATCCATCCAGCTACCCCTCCTCCAGCTTCCTGCCTCTCAGTCTTCCACAGTGGGTACCTGACCCCAGTCACTAAAGGGAGTGGTTTCTGGCCCCTTTTTACCTACTTTTTTCCTGACTCACCTCTGCATAGGAAGTGAGCAAAGACTAAAGAAGTTTGGTCTGCACTGGCCTCAAGGCTGAACTCATCCACTCACATGAATATAGATAGCCCCAGCTGCCTCATATATTTTCCTTTTTCTCTTTCCTTCAGATCTTTATTTTTAGTCCATCCTCAAGCAACTTATTGTCTCTTCAGGTAAAATCTGTGAACTTTGCAGGCTTGTGACATGAAAATCCCGAGCTTTCCCACCTCCAGGGCCAATTGTGTATTTTTCACTTCCAAGAACTTTGTAGTGGCACCACTCATTTTTCCTGTCATCACACAGAAAACAGGTTTCCCTTTTTTGGTTTTTCACTTTGCTAATACTTACCATTGTTACCTAATTCAGCCCAACAATTCTCCTACCTTCTATGCCTCTATTTTTGGTTTTGGTTTTATTTTCCTATGAGTTGCTGGCCTGAAATAGCTTGATTATCTATATTTTTATCTGTCTATTGATTCTTTCATTATTTACTTGTTTATTTCCATATTTAGGATTGAACCAATGCTTTCTTTGATCTAGGGAACTTCTGGTATAGAAATTCTTTTTACCAGTGTGTGTATAGGCAACTCCTGTGCAATTTAGAGCTTTTGAGAACTGCCTAGAGTCAGAAAGATAATGGTTTATTCATTGTTTCATAGCTAGTATATATGAGTAGTATCCCAGATTTCTTTTATTACAAGTATTGTCTTCTATCTCATTTGCCAGACTATGTCTGAGGTTATTTTCTTGAATGGTTTAATTCTAGGATAATGTTTAGTTCTATTCATTTTTCTTCTTGTTAATCTGTTTCTCTTATATTCTTTTGTTTTTTCACACTCCTTTAAAAGGTATTGATTCATTCTCAAATATGGCTCTTTATCTTAAGTGTTTTCTTCTTTAATTGCAAAGTTTTTGGCATAGTGCTTAAGTCCATAGTAAGTGCTATATAAATGGTTAGCTATCATTATTATTGTTATTATTCTTTCTGTTTGTGGAACTTTTTTTTTCATCAATGCCAAGAGGGCCTTTATCTTCATTATCTTCAAAGAAGCATACTGTATGGTTTGATTTCCTCTGCTATATCATTTTCATCAGTCATTCTTCTGTCTCTTTCTAACATTGCCCTCTGTCCTGAGCTATTGGTTCAGAGGGCAGCAGTGGGAGAACAGATGGAAGGAAGTATGTGTCAGAATTCACCAACAGTTGTAGAAATGGGCATTGGGATTGTACAAAACAGATGTCCCCAAAAGGAATACTTGGATAGGGTCTTGCAGCCTCATGGTGTTAGGTGATACTTGATATCCACTGCAGAAGGTCAGGCCTGAAGAGGAGCAAAGCTGACCAAAAAGAACTGAGTAAAGCACATGGTAGTTCGTCTCTTTTAAACTTGTTCGAAATTCACACCAATTTAGCCTTGGCCCAGGTCCCTCTTTACCTTTATCTTTTTGGTTAGGCTGTGGTATCGATGCAGGTCAAGCACCTTGATAGATGAACCAACTACCTTATCTTCTTTTTTCTGTTTTATTATTCCATGACCCTTTGGGTCTCCAGCAAGGAATTATAGGAATATTGAGCACATAAATTTTCCATTACATTAGCATATAGTGAAAAGTGAGTGACAAACCTGACAAGGAAAAACTTAATAGATTAAATAAATGTAAAAAATTTATTATGATATTTCCTCTCTGATGTTCTCCCTCCCTCTCTCTCTCTCTCTCTCTCTCTCTCCTTTCCTTTCCTCATTCTGAACATATAAAATATGTGAAGAATCATAGCCTCACAAGTGGGTAGTCTAAAGGAATAATATATATTTTGATTGCTTATATTTTCACAAGATATCTTAGGGTTTCAGGACTAGGCTTTTTTCCCCTTATGTATTTATAATTTTTTTCAAAGCACTGGGGACAAATCTTTTGTTTCATGTAGTTTAATTTGATTTAATGATTTTATATGATTTTTATATGAATTAATGATTTAATATGATTTAATTTGATTTAATATGATTTCTTGAAATATAACCCTGGAAAACCAGACTTTGATAAAGTCCGTTGGAATTCAAATGGAGCTACTTGACTAGGTCTTTAAATCTAAATCACTTTGATCTCAATGATTTGACCAAAATTTGGTTCTTAAGTCGCACATGTTCTTTGGGTTTTGATGGCTCTTGTTTCTGTTGGCAATTGTTTTCTGTTCTGGCCATAAATTCTGAGAGTCTTCCCCTCCCAGACTGAAATCTTTTGTGAAGACAAACTAGCCCATCTTTTGCTTCAATTCTTAGCTAGACTTTAATCACTGAATGGGTGTTTGCATCAGAGAAACTGAAACCTGGTAAAGATCTTAGCTTAAAAGACCAAGGTCCCCCCACTACATCTCAGGCCATTACCAGCTGTCCTGACCTATGTCTTTGCCACTGGATCAAATGACTGGAGGAGAGAGCGAGGCTGTTGACTTTGCATAGCCCACCCTTACTTTAATCCAATTTACTTGCAAGTCAAGATAGTATCCTCCTGATGTCATTGGTCTTCTTCAATATGAAGGACAAACAACAACATCATAGAAAACAAATACCAATCAAAAGAATCTATAAATCACCTCCAGAAAAAAAATCAATGCTATAAGTTCCTAAACACATGATCTAGGGGAACTTCTGGTATAGAAATTCTTTTTTACCAGTGTGTGTATAGGCAACTCCTGTGCAATTTAGAGCTTTTGAGAACTGCCTAGAGTCAGAAAGATAATGGTTTATTCATTAAATATTCATTCATAAATATTCATTAAATATCATTAAATTTGATAATTCCATTAAATTGGCAGGAGGGAATGTAAAAAGAGCACTGGAGCTCAAGATGTAAACCCAAGGTGACCTACAAACAAGCAAAATCATGAAAAAGAATTGACACTCAATAAAAAAGAGGCATTTGAAATATAACTATACTATCTTTAATGATTGATTATTCAGACTCTACTTGGGGACCTGAAGTGATGGGGAAATCATGCTGCCTCCAAAAGCAGTCCATGATAATAACTTAAACCTAAATTCTTCATCATCCATTCATTGTTCTTAGTTAATTCCTCTACCAAATGGACATCCTTTTAAATATTTGAAATACTTCCACTTAAGTT